>NC_031486.1:368547-369933 GCF_001602025.1 Plasmodium gaboni | reverse complement strand
TGTCACATATATCTAATTTAAATATAATTATATATAATTTTTAATTTAAATGTGCAGGTTTAAATATTGAAGGGAAAAGGAAACTAAAAATATTAATTCCTAAAAGCTTTAAAGATTTAATAAATTTCAATAAAAGAGAAAAAATAAAAATTCTATATGATTCTTTAGTATCATATAAAAATGAGCATGGAATGGTTTTATTAATACTATTATCATTACTTTATATATTCTATCAATCTTTTCCAATTTTCTTATGGTGGATGACTGGAACAGCTAGTATTATAACTATATTAATAGGAGCTTTTTATAATTATGCCTTTTCTATTTTATATTGTTCTATTTTATCAACCATATCACCACTGATTGCATATGCAATCATTATGTATTATGGAAAAACGGTCATAGAACATTTTTTTAAGAAATCTCTTATACAATTTCAAGAAAAAATCAAAAAAAGAGTCAAAAATAAATTGGACTTATTTTTTTATATAGCTATTTTAAGATTAACTCCAATTTTCCCAAATTCTTTAATTAATATACTAGGAGCAACATTATCACTTCCTATAGTTCCATTTGTATTGGCAACGTATATTGGACTTTTACCAAATACTATTATATTAGGTACATTAATAATTACACACATACATATATATATATATATATATATATATGTATATTATTATTATCTTTATATATATGTATATATTATACCCTTTAGTTTCCATAGGACAAGCCTTAAACAGATTATCTTCAGTAAATATGAAGCATCAATTTTATGTACCCATAACATTTATAATATTGTTGTTACTTTTTCAAAAAATAGTAAGTAGTAAATATAAAGAGATAAGTCTTTAGATAAACTAGTACCCAATTTTTCAATCACCCTTAAAAAAAAAAAAAAAAAGAAAGATATATATATATATATATATATATATATTTATTTATTTATTTGTGCCATTATTTTTATGTATTAATTTTCATCAAATGCAATATTTGATAATTTCTATCTCTTTTGTTTATTCATCATTCACTTTGTTGTTAAATCATTTTATTTTATCATTTTAAATTTCACATAATTTTCTCATTTACACACATTTACATTTTGTTAAAATATATCTTCTTCTTTTTCATGTTGTATTTTTTTTATTTCTTATATTTTTAAATGTAATAAATTAAATATTAATTTCTTGTTTTATCTTGTTCAATTATATGTTTGAATGTATGTGTTTAATTTATGAATAATTTAATAATATATCCTTAAACACATATGTATATATCTATATATACTAGATATAGATATATTTATTTATTTATTATTTCATTTTTTTTTTTTTTTTTTTTTTTTTTTTTTTTTTTTTAAAACAAAAATTTTTTTTTTTAATTTTT
>NC_031486.1:355076-368247 GCF_001602025.1 Plasmodium gaboni | reverse complement strand
TTTTTTTTTTTTTTTTTTTTTTTTTTTTTTTGTTGTTATTTAAAACACAAACTTATCATCTTAACTTTTAATAATATCCTCTTATAAAAAAATAAATAACTTAAATATATATATATATATAAAATCATTATGTGTTTTTTTTATATTAAGTAAAGATAAAGAAAAAAAAAGAAAGATAATACACAAATTTTGCAAAAAAAATGCAAAGAACATAGGCCAATTATATATTTATTTATATCTGTATGAAAAAAATATAGTAAATAGTGGAATATCAAAAAAGATATAATATATACTGAAAAAGGTTAGCATCGATTAGGTGGAGAAACACATATTAAGGAATTATGAAATAAATATTACAAGGAGAATATATAAAAGACGTACAAAGAAATGGAAATTGAATCATGTAACTTAGATGATTCATCATATATAGGTCCTTATTATTTACGTTTATTTGAAGAATGGATGGACAATTTTTTTTTTTTTTTTTTCTTTTTTTCTTTTATTATGATATAACATATATTAATAAATTGTCTAATCATTTTATCCTTTTCCCCTTTTTCTTGTTATTTTCAAAACCATTTTTAATAGAATAAATAAATATATGTTATGTTATATATTTTTTATGAACAATTTTTTGGTGTCCTATATGTGTTTAATCATAAGCATTGATCTTAGTGAATTTTCTTATAAACAATTTTATTAAAATTTAAAAGTTTATTGTTATTTTTTTTCATTTAATTTGCTAAATTATGTCTATTGCACTTAAAAAATAATATATATATATATATATATATATATATATATATAATCTAAATTGTTTCTTTGCATATATATATTTTTTCAATTTTATTTTCCTTATATTCTCTTTGTTCTGTTTATATATATTTAATTAAATATACTGTGGAAATTATAAAAATATATAATTTATTATATATAAATACTTATATATATTTAATAAGATTACAAAGGCAAATTAAAATTAACTAAAAAGAAGGAACTATAAGTATATAATTTTTTTTTACTTATACATATAAATAATATATAATAAAAATTATACTGTTTAAGCAAGATTAATTTTATTATTATATTTTGTGTGAATTTAGAAAAAAAAAAAAAAAATTTTTCCAAAAAAAAAAAAAAAAAGGTATAAATTATTAAATATATATATATATAATAAATATAAAGTTTATTAATAGGTATTTATTAAAATTTTTTTTTTTTTTTTTTAATTATTTTATAGAAAATGTAAATGTTTTTATTTTATATATATAATAATATATTATTATAATTTGAAAATGTAGTAATAATATTATACTTATATTATAAATATATACATACATAATATATAATATTATTTAATATTCATTTACAATGAAATATTTATAATTTTTTTTTTTTTTTTTTTTTTTTAAATATAATTCAATACGTATAGATTATAAATTGTAATTATTCAGATCTCTCATAAATATAATTACATTTACATAATATATTCATTAATATTATGTATATATAATATTATATACATTTTATATATATGTTTATATTCCAAAATTGAGAAGAAAAAAGAAATAAAGATTTATATATATATATAATATTGTTTTTTTTATGATTAATCAAAAATATAATATATGATATACAAAATATAGAAATATATAAGATATATATTTTTATATTTATTTGTTTAATCCTGTTAATTTTTTTTTTTTTTTTTTTTATATTTTGAGAGAAAAAGAATAATTAAAATAAAAACAATGGTAAAGTTTGAAACAAATATTTTATTTTTTTTGTAAGTAACATTTGAATAATTATAAAAACACGGTGACAAATGAGAAATAAAATTTATGAATTATAATTATATAATTAATATATATATATATATATATTTATAAGTAATAAACAAATTAGTATTAATAATAAAAATAAAATATATATATATACATTTATATATATAATATATTTTCAATTATTTATATATAATAATGACTGAGAATGAAAAAGAACAAAATTTCACTAAAAGCATTTTTAGTGACGACGAAAGTGATATTGACAAAGAAAGTGTTAAAAATAAAAAAAGAAAAAACGATGATAATAAACAACATAATGAGGATAGTAATGATGATATAAGTGAACCTAATGTAAAAAAATTAGAAATATCAAGGAAAAGAAAAAAAATAAGTAATACAAAAATAAATATAAATACAAATAAGGAAGGGCAAGAAGATAATGAACATAACCATTTTGATGATAATGATGAGGAGGAGGAACATGAAGAAGAAGAAGCTGGTGAAGAAATTGAAGGACGTGAAGAAGAAGTTGATGGTGATGACGATGGTGATGATGACGGTGATGATGATGATGATGAAGATGAAGATGATGAAGATGACGAGGAGGGCGAAGAAGAAGATTATGAAGATGAAAATTTATTACACGAAAATAGTAGTTATAATAATAATAAAGACATGAATGAAAGTGGATCAAAAAAAAGAAGAACAGGAAAAAATAAATATTTATCAACCTTTTTAGATACAGAAGCACAAGTTGGAGATGATGATGAAGAAGAAGAATATGAAAGTTCATATATTGATGAATTTGAAGAAGCTAAAAGATTAGAAAAGAAAAAATTATATGAACAAAAATTAAAAAGTGGAACAAATCATTTAGCACAAGCAATTAATAAATTATCTAAAAGATATGAAAATGAAAAAGAAGTTAAAGAAGATGATATATTAACAGAAGGAGAAACATTAACAGATGGTGAAATATTAGTAGATGATTATTCTGATGAAAGAAGAGAACGAATACAAACAATTGACAGTCCGAAAATGTGGTTAATAAAATTATTTAAAAATAATGTAGAAAGAAATTTAGCTATAGGAATTTATCATAAATATATGAAATTAAAAGATAATGATTTTAATATTAAAGGTATATATGTATCTGATAATTTAAAAGGTTATATATATATAGAAGCAGATAGTTTATATATGTTAAAAAAATTTTTATTAGGATTCAAATTTATTAATCTTAATGAAATATCTATTGTGCCAATACAAGAATTGACTTCTATATTTACTATGTGTCATTCAAAAATTAATATACCAAAAGTTAATGAATATGTTAGAATAAAAAGAGGATTATATTTAAATGATATTGGACAAATATATGAAATTCATGAAAAAGGTATATATGCTATTGTTCGATTAATACCAAGAATTACATATGAACATTTTATGAATGCAAAAAAAAATAAATATTATAATCAGAAATCGTCTTTAAATAAATTAACATCTATAATTGATAAAAATAATAAAAGCAATTCTTATTATTTTAATGATAAATTAGATATGAATAGAAGTTCTAATTTTTCAAAATATCCAAATGATGATATGTTATTAAATGGAGATATGACAAATGATTATATGTCAAATGATTATATGTCAAATGAATATGGATCAAATGGGTATGTATCAAATGGATATGCTTCAAATGAATATTTATCATATGCTTATGCATCTAATGAAGAAATGGGAAATGATTATATGAATGACGATTATTTAATAAATGGAAATGATGAAGAAAGTTTAAAAAAAAAAAACAAACAAAAAAAAGCAAAAGATTATTTAGATGAAGCATTACAATTAAGAAAGAAAAAAAAAGAAAGACCATTTCAAAAATTATTTGATAGAGATGAAATTGAACGTATTGGTGGTGTTATTGAAACAGGTCCTTATCCAAGAACTATCAAATATCAAAATAATATTTTTGAAGAAAATGGTTATATATTAAAAAAAATGAATATTAAATATCTTATTACAGAAAATGCAAATATCACTTTAACCGAAATAAGAGAATTTAATAAAAATAATGGTGTGACAGGTGAAAAAGCTAGTTTAGGTATTACCAAATCTTTTATAAATAAAAATTCTCTACATTTATTTAAAAAAGATGAAAGAGTCAAAATTTTAAAAGGAGAATTATGTAATTTAATAGGTACCATTACTGCAGTTAATGATAATGTTTTAACTATAAATCCTGATAATTTAGCAAAACAATTTAAATTTTTACCTACTGATGTAACCAAATATTTTATTGAAGGAGATAATGTAACAGTTATTAATGGTTTACATAAAGGAAAAAGTGGCTTAATTTCACTTATAGATTATAAAGAAAATGTTGCACTCATATTTTCTCCAGCTTTAAATACTGAATTAAGATGTTCTATACAAGATTTATCTCTATCTATTAATAATAGTGAAGGTTTAGGAGGTGTGCATACTCTGAATGGATTTTCAGTAGGTGATTTAATTGAGTTAAATGATAGACAGATAGGTGTCATAACATATATTGATAAGAATAAACATATACGTGTATTAACAAATAATAATACAACATTACATACAACCATAAGTTCTATAACATCAAAACGTTCAGCTGTAGGACAAGTAGGAAGAGATGAAAATAATAATATTCTTCAATCAAAAGATAATATACAAATAGTACGTGGGGCACATAGGAACAAAATAGCAGTAATTATGTATATATGGAAAAATAAAATTTTTGGTAAAATAAATAAAAAAATTGAAGATAATGGTTTTGTTGTTTTAGAATGTCAAAATTGTTCTTTAGTAGGAAATCCAATGGAAAAAAAAAAAATTATGACAAATAATAATTTGTTTAGAAGTAATACAAATTATATAAGAAGAAATAATAATTTCAATTCATTTATTGGGAAAACAGTAAAAATATTAACAGGTGTATATAAAGGCTTATTAGCAGATGTTATAGATGCTGAAAGAGACGAATTTACATTATTATTAAAAATTAAACCTAAAACTGTAAGACAAAAAAGAATAGAATGTGCTATATCAGATTCATATAAAGATCAAAATGTACATGAAGAAAATGATGAAATCGAAATAGAAAATAAAAATAAATTAAAACCATTACAAATGTTTCAATTTTCAGATCAAAAAAAAAATAAATTCAATGATTCTTTTTATAATCCAAGAGAAAAAAAAAGTTTTGATAAAATACCTCCTAAACATTCTTCAATAGATAGTACAAATAATCAACGAAATTATTATAATTATGGAGATAAATGGAGTTATGCAAATAATAATAATAATATGAATGAAAATGTATATACATCTCCTCATAAGTATAATCATAATGATAGGCATAATCATCATGATAATAGATATAATCATCATGATAATAGATATAGTCATCATGATAATAAATATAATAATAATCATTATGAAGAGGATTATATTAAGAAAAAACATAGCACCAATAATTTTAGGGATTCAACTTATAATATAAAACACGAAGAGCATAAAAATTATGTAACTCCTATTGGTGAAGAAAATAAAAAGAATTATAATAAACACGAAACGAAAAAAGAATATAATAATAATATAATACCAAATAAAATAAATAACAATGATCAAAAAGAAGACAGTCATATATGGTTACATATAGATATTATGGTAAAGGTCATAACACCAGGACCATTTTATAATGAAATAGGTAAAATTATTGATGTTATAAAAAAAAATGCATATACTATTTTAAAAATACAAACTGATAAAACAACATTTAATATAGTATCCGATGCAGTCGTTCCTTTAAAACCTCAGAAAAAAAATGATCATATTTTGATTTTTGATAAAGGAGAGGAAATTGAAGGAACAGTTCAAGATATTAAAATTAATGAGGTTCAGGCTAATACTACTTCTGGACTCTTTACATGTCATTTAAAAAATACTTTTTTATATAAAAATTATATACCATAAGTAGAACATAAAAATATTATAAAGTATTCTAAATGGTATAAAGTGTTCACCCATATATATATATATATATCATATATATATCATATATATATTTATCCCATTTTCCAAACAAGGAAAAGGAAAAAAGAAAAAAAGAAATGCATAAAAGGAACAAATATATTTAATGTATTATATATATATATATATATATATATATATACATACATATTATATGTTAACATGAAATAAATTTCATGTGTTCCAAATATTAATACGTTTTTATTTTTATGTAGATATAACATTTATCTAGACGAATATTATATTATGACAAATACTATTTTTTTAAAATTAATATATTTTTTTTTTTTTTTTGTGCTCAATATTAAGAAGGTTAATTTGATTATATACTTTTTTATTCGTCGAAAGGTGTGAAAATTTTTCCTGTTCATTTTTTTTTTTTGAAAAATGAAACAAAAAATGTATTTTAAAAAAGAAAAATTTTATACATAATAAATGAATATATATATATATATATATATATATATATATATTTTATAATTAAAGAATGTTAATCCATCCTAGTTATGTTTCATAAATATTTATATATATATTTATATTAATATATTTCACTTAAAATTTTTTTTTATTAATTTTACAACTCTCATAAGTCATATTATATATTAAATATTATTAATTAGTAAACTATAAAAAGGGGAATGAATTTAGTTTTTCCACATAATATGTAAATATAGGTTATATAAATATATAAAGAGAAATTATAATGAATGTAAGGTCATATAAGATATATAAAAATATTATTTTACCATAATATGGGGAAATATATAAAAGAAAAATTATATAATATGTAAACATATATAAATTATACTTTGATAATTTTTTTTATTGACAATAGTTAAAAGCCAATTTGTGATAATAAATAAATAAAAACACACACACATACACATATATATATATATATATATATATATAATATATTTATGTGCGTTTGTGTACTTTCATTTGGTATGGTGTAATTATATCATATCATAATCATATTCATTTAAGCTTATTTTTCATAAATGCTAATACCTTTTGAACAATATTTTCAGGGGTGAACCCTAGGTGCTCCCATATTTTATTTTTAGGTGCTGAATAACCAAATTGGTTAATACCTATATATACATTGAAATATGTATCGAATCCATGTGTTGATGCAGGTTCAATATAGAATCTAGGTAAATTCGGATGATTATGCATCATAACAGAATATTGATATTCTTGTGGTTGCTTTTTAAATAAGGTCCAAGATGGAAAACTTACAATTCTTACATTTAATTGATGTTGATTTTTTAAAATTTCTTTAGCTTCAAAACATAATTGTAATTCTGATCCACTACCTGTTAAAATAACTTTTGGATTATTAGAAGTATCAAAATCTTCTAAAATATATGCTCCTTTTAAGACTTGTTCAGGATGTGTGTTATTAAGATGTGGAACTTTATTTCTACATAGAGCAATAACAGTTGGAGTATGTGGATTAGAAAAATGAGATAAATAAGCTCCTGATACTTCATTACCATCAGCTGGTCTAATTATATTTAGATTTGGAGTTGATCTAAGTAAAGATAAAACTTCAATTGGTTGGTGTGTTGGTCCATCTTCTCCTAATTCAACAGAATCATGTGTAGCTATACAAAGAATATGATGATTTGATAAAGCAGCTAATCTTAAAGCACCAAAAGCATAAGTATAGAAATTTAAAAATGTACCACAATAAGGTTTGAATCCACCATATGCATATAAACCATTTGTAATAGCTACCATACCATGTTCTCTAACACCAAATCTAATATATTTATTTGCATAAGAATTTTTTTTTATATCATTTTCTTCTTTTAATGATGTACAATTTGATTCTGATAAATCTGCACTACCTCCTATTAACTCTGGAAATATTTTATTTATTGAATTTAAAACAATTCCGGATAGGTTTCTAGTAGCACCTGGTGCATCTTTTGGTGTATATTTTGGTAATGCATCTTTCCAATTATTTGGTAAACCATTTTGAAATCTTCTTATAATTTCTTGTGATACTTGTGGATATTTTAAAGAAAAATCATCAAACATGTTTTTCCATTTAATATAATTTTCTTTTTTTTTTTGTATAACATTTTTATAAAATTCTTTTACATCATCAGATATATGAAATTTTTTTTCAGGATCTAAACCAAAAAAAGATTTTGCCTTTTTCAAATCTTCATCATTTAAAGCTAATCCATGTGATTTACAAGTACCTTCCACTTTTGTACCAAAACCACATGCAGTTCTAACAATAATAAGAGTTGGTTGTTGTAAATTTTTTTTACCTTGTTCAATTTCATATAATATTTTCTTATAATCTTTATTACCATCTTCAACACGACGAACTTCCCAATTTAAAGCTTCAAATTTTTTCTCTATATTTTCTGTAAATGATAAATCAGTATTACCATCAATAGTAATTTTATTATCATCATATAAAAGAATTAATCGACCTAAACCTAAATGACCTGCAAGTGAAGCAGCTTCACAAAATACACCTTCTTGCATACATCCATCACCACATATAGCATATACATAATTATCAAATATTTTATGTTCTTCAGTATTATATTTCTCTGCTAAATTATGAGCAGCTATAGCCATACCTACAGCATTTGAAGCACCTTGACCTAATGGTCCTGTAGTAACTTCAACACCTTTTGTTATATGATTTTCTGGATGACCTGGTGTTATACTTCCAAATTGTCGAAACAATTTTAAATCTTCCATACTTAACCCTTGTTCTGTTAAATATAACATAGTATACAGTAATGCACTAGCATGACCATTCGACAAAATAAATCTATCCCTATTTATCCATTTGGTATCTTCATTATAATAATTCATTACATAAGACCATAAGATATGAGCTATAGGGGCACAACCTATTGGAGCTCCTTGATGTCCACTCTTTGCCTCTAATGGCAATTCTGCTGATAACATACGAATTTCGTTTATACACTTTGTGTCTATTTCGTTATCCATAATGTTCATTTAAATGATAAAAAATGAAATAACCTAGTTTTTTTTTTATTTTTTTGAAAAATTACAAATAGGCGTAGCTTAAATAAAATATTAATGCTATGGAAATATATATAATATATATATATAAATATATGTATATATATAATATTTTTATATATATAATATTTTTATATATATATATATATATATTTTTTTTTTTTTTTTTTTGGTAAAATGTTTAAGTGATAATTATAAAACACTTTGAAAGAGTAAAAAAATATATTATATATACATGTAAAATATTTCTATTTAAGCAAAGGTCTCTACAGTTTTAAAAAAGAAATGTAAATAATCATATATATTTTTTGCCTTATATCTTATATCTTCACAAGTATTGCTTTGTAACTCTCTAAAATAAAAAGTAAAAAATTAAAATATATGTATATATATTAATATGACTTGGTAATTCTTATATATATATTCTTTATAATTGCATTAAAAAATATTTTTAACATAAGCATCCAAATAAAACATAATAAAATGGTATACAATATATATATATGTATGTATAAATATATATATATATATATTATTAATATATTTATAATAAAAAAAAAAAAAAAAGGGCAAGGAATATTTCGTAATGAATATGATAAAAAAATGTTTATATTTATATGTAAAAATAAGGGTATATAGGAATAAGCATATTTATTTTATAACATATATTTTTTGTAATTACATTTTTAATATATTTCCAGATACATTTGCACGTGTAAACATTTCGTTTTGTTTTAGTGAATCATCACTTAATAAACATTTATATAAAATATTACTATTTTTTTCTGATAAACAATTTATTTCTATTATACTATAAAAAAAAAAAAATAATAATAATAAAAAAAATATATTATATATATTATACAATATTTATCATTCATGTAAAAGAATTATAAATACTAATAATAAATATAAATACATAAAATATATATATATATATTTTTTTTTTTATATATATTTTACTGCTTAATTGATTTTTCACATTCTACTGCTCCCATTATAATAAAAGTAAATAATAAGATCTTATAGAAAAAGAAAAAACTCTTTTATAAACTTCACATTAAATTTAAAGTTATAAAAAAAAAAAAAAAAAAAAAATAATATATAAATATATATAATTTTTTTTTTTTTTTTACTACATATTCTTGAATAAATTATAAATGAACCATATAAATATTATATTATTATACATATTTTTTTTTGAATGGCCAAAAAAAATATTATAATAATCGAACATGTTAATTATATAGAGTTCATAATATATATATGCATATATTTTTATATGGCTTCTTTTTAAGTATTTTTTTTTTTTATGTGGAATGAAAAAAAAATATAATATATAATATAATATTATAATACGATAATTTTACATTGAATCTTTATAGTATAATATTTCTTATGTTTTATTAGATAAGTATTTTATATTTATATTATATTTTAATTTATTTTATTATAATGTATCTTAAGATTTTCATATATATGTCATTTTATATATATTTTAAAATTGTAATAATTATTTTATTACATGTTATTAAAGTATAAAAATTACGAAAACATTTTTTTTATATATAAAAACAAAGAGGAAAATTTATTATCATCATAATCAAGAATTATATTTTTTTAAAAATCAAATATTAATATGAATAATAAATAAAATAAATAAATAATAAAATAAAAAAATATAATAATGAAAAATAATTAAATAAATATATGATAGAATAACCATAAACCAACATATCAAAGGGTTATACAAACATATAAATATATATATAAATCATAAAAAAAAAAAAAAAAAGAGAGATGAATTCATTCATATTAACAACAAATGCTACGTTGAAATAGTTATGTAAAAGAAAGAATTAAAAAGAATATTAATAAAATATTAATAAATAAAGGTACATAAAAAAAATAAATTAAAGCCTTAAAAAAATATATGACAAATATATTATTTTACAATTTTTTATATATTAATATATATTTAAAAAGGTAAAAAAATACAAATGAATATCTTATTATGTGATCATCAAATTGTAGAAATACAAATACAAATACAAACACGTTTCCATATACGTGGAAACCAAATAACATTATTTTTTTTTGCTCATCATAAGCATGAATTCATGGAAATCGATCTAAAAAAGGAAAAAAAAATATATATATTTATTTTTTAATTTAATAATTAAATGGTAAGGTAAATATATATGAAGAATAAAGGTCATAAAAAATATGTGAAAATAATTCATTGTGAAATAAAAAATATATATATATATACATATATTTATATTTATATTTTTGTGGGTATTCCCATTTGATCCTTTCTCATCTTTATAAATTTGTTTACCTCTCCATCTCCATTTAAATCAACTTCTTGTAGCAATGAATCAATTGCTTTGTCTATTAATGGGTTTTCAATATCGTCTCTTCCAAATATCCTTTTTAATTCTTCTACACTTATTTTCCCATTACCATCAATATCAAAAAATTTAAAGGGTATTAAGCAGACTTCCTTTTTGAGGTATGTTTGCTTATCAATTGTGGCAGCCAGGAAATCTTTATCCATACAAAAAAATAAAATAAAATAAAATAAAATAAAATTATATATGTATATGTATATAATAAATATTTTTTAACACGTGCAAAATATATATGGAATAGAGCAAAATGATAAAAAAAACTTTTTTGTGATTTATAAAGGTGATATATAATATGTATCGCTCTGAATTAATATAAACCATCAATTTTTTATATAAATAATTCCCACTTGGTAACATATATATAGAAATATACACATATATATATATATATATATATATATTTTATTACCTGTGTAATGTATTTGACCTGAAGCGTTTGAATCAATATCTCTAAGCACTTGGTGAATATCTGGAGGTATTTTTTGGTATCCTATTTTTTTTAACCCATCAAGAATTTCTTGAGATGATAAAGTTCCACTATTATCAACATCAAGAGCTATAAATATATTTCTTAAGTTATTAATTTCAACATCACATAAATGTTTGGCTATAATAGTTAATGCAATTTTTTTTAATTCATTTTCTTTTTTAAAATTTTTAAGATTTTTTAATAAGCTTGAAGATAATTCTACATGTTCATGGCTTTTGGTTGTCATTTGTGTTATCCATGGATGATTTAAAGCTTCTTCGATAGTACATCTTTCATTTGGATTATATGTTAATAATTTTGTTATTAAATTTTTTGCATCAGAAGAAATAGTTCCCCAATCATTTTCATAAAAGCAGAATTCTCCTTTTTTAACTTTTTTTAAAACTTCATTATCTGTATCACCATAGAATGGTGGGTATCCACATAAAAGTGTATACATAATAACACCACTAGACCAGATATCACATTTTTTATCATATTTCCCATCTAATACTTGAGGTGCAACATAATATGGTGTTCCTGCTTTAGTAGTAGTAAATTCTCCTGTTCCTAAATTTTTACTTAAACCAAAATCTATAATTTTTAATAAACTATCTTTACTTTCACTTTGAAATAAAAAATTTTCAGGTTTTAAATCACGATGTACAATATTTAAAGAATGTAAATAAAATATAGCTGAAAATATTTGCTTCATTATAGTTGCAGCATTCTTTTCAGTAAATGAACCATTCTCAATTATACTATCAAATAATTCTCTACCTGAACATAATTCCATAATTAAATATATATAATTATCATTTTCATAAGTTTCATATAATTTTACAATATTTGGATGATCTAATCTTTTCATAATCTCAATTTCTTGAAAAAAACGATTTATATTTTTCAATCGATCTTTTTTTTCTTCTTTTATAGCATATAACTGATTTGTAACTTTATCTATACCTTTATATACACAACCATATGTACCTTGTCCTAATTTTTCATCAATAATATATTTATCTTCTAACTTTCCTGAATGACATAATATTAAATTTTTTCTTTCTAATGTTGTTGCACCTTCTCTTGACATACAACCATTTATATCATATTTACAATCATTACTTTGTTTAATTGTATTATCTGCATTAGTATTTTTTCCATATATATTTAAAAAACCTTTTTTTTTTTTTTTCCTTTTTAATTTTACTGAAAAGTGATTTCCCATAATATTTATTATTCCTTATATATATATATATATATATATAAATATATATATATTTATTTTTCACTATTTTTAATATATATATTTTTGATATGTTCTTTTGGGTGATACGTTATGATTACTCCTTTAATAGAACAATCTATTTACTCTTGTATTATTTTGTTTTATAATTTTAATATTTTTTTTT
>NC_031486.1:351716-354776 GCF_001602025.1 Plasmodium gaboni | reverse complement strand
TAAAAATGTTAACTGTAATAATATTTTATAAAGGTTTATTATATATATATAATACCTTTCGTTTTATAGACTTTTAATCCTATATAATATTATAAAAATGAACAAAAAAAATAAGAAATGAAATTCAACGGATATTATATAATATAAAATATATAGAAATATATTTATATATATATTTATTTATTTATTCATTTAATTAGAAAGAAAAAAAAAAAAAATTCCCTCCTATATTTAAATTACGTTATATTTGCTTCTATTCAAGGTTTCAATAAAAAAAAAAATAACATGTTTTTAAAATGTTGTAAAATGTTATAATTTTTTTTATCTGAGAATATATTATTTTAAGAATATATAAATATATAATATTATATATTAAAAAAATATTTTTTCCTTAAGGTATACCATCAGTAGATAGTTTATAACTATATATTTAAAACAACAATTATATATACAATATATATATATATATATATATATATGTAATAATGTATTAATACCATTTATATATTCTTTTGGGATAATCATTTTCATGTTCTACCAATAATATTTAGTATAATAAATTATATAAAACGGTAATCTCCTTTTTTCTTTATTTTTAAATATAAATTAATCATTTATATGTAAGAACTAAAGGTATATCTAAAATTATTCCACTATAATAATTAATCTATTAAAATATATATATATATATATATATATAAGGGAAAACGAAAAGAATATTATTTAAAAAATAAAACATTAGAAGAAACTATAAATAAAAAAATATATATTTTTTTATAAGGGGAATTTTTGAAGCTATATTATATATACTTATATATAAAGGGAGATATTAAAGGAAATTGTAGAAAAAAAAAAATAATAATAAATAAATACTACCTTTTCTTTGTTTTTTTTTTTTTTTTTTTATTATTTCTAATTCGTTTTATAATATATATTTATAATTGAAAAAATGAACGAGAATCCTATTATTCAATATATATTAGTAAATAAAGAAATTATAGATAAAAAATGGCCATTAGGATCTGTAATCGCCCAAGCTTGTCATGCCTGGTAAAAAAATAGAAGTAGAAATATATATTACATTTTGAACGTACTAAAGAAAATATGTATACCATACTTTTAGAAGATATTATATAAAATACTTACATATATATATATTTATATACATATTAATATGTATTATAATATTTTCTTTTTTGTTATATTTACTTATGTTCCTAATTTTTACTTTTGACAGTATTGCTGTGATAGCAGAAAACATGGATGACCAAATTGTTAAAGATTATTTATCTCCAGAACATATAAATAATATGCATAAAGTTATATTAAAAATTGATGATACAAATGAAATAAAAAATTTATCTAGTATTCTGGATAAGGAATCGTTAAAATATAAAATATGGACCGAATATCCAGAGAACATCTTCACAGCTATTGCCTTGAAACCATATTATAAGAACACTGTACGTGATTATTTTAAAAAATATCCATTATTAAGAAAGTTATAAAAAAAATGGACACACACACATATAATATATATACATATATATATATAATATATTTCATAAAAATACATTGTTTACTTATATTTTATGTCTTATTATTCTTCATTTTATATAATATTTTATAAAAATAATTTTCAAAGATGATAAAAAAAAATTTTTTTTTTTTTTTAACTGTTAATACGATTCATTTTTTTTTTTAATAATACACTGTTTATATGTATATATATTTGTTATATGTACATTTATTATATTGTACAGTTGTTAAAATTATAACATAATGAAAAAGAAAAAAGAAAAAAGAAAGAAAAAAAAAAAAAAAAGTTTTAATTTTATGTTTTGAATAAATATAATTATATATGTATATTATATATAATGGCTTCTAGTGAAGCCTTAAAAAAAAAATTAATGTCATTGTAAAATATTTAAAAAAAAAAAATATATATATACATGTTTTATGTATAAAACGAATGCTAAATAAAAATATAAGGAAGGAAATATAAATGTTATAAATAATATAAATTTATTAAAATAACTCAATAATTAAATCTTATTATATCTTGTTATAAAATTATATAATTTAAGATCTTTCTCCACGAATACGTCTGGCTAATTGGATATCTTTTGGCATAATGGTAACTCTTTTTGCGTGAATGGCACATAAGTTGGTATCTTCAAAAAGACCAACTAAGTAAGCTTCTGCAGCTTCTTGAAGGGCCATTACTGCTGAAGATTGGAATCTTAAGTCAGTTTTATAATCTTGAGCAATTTCTCTTACTAATCTTTGGAATGGTAATTTTCTTATTAAAAGATCAGTAGATTTTTGATATCTTCTAATTTCTCTTAAAGCTACAGTTCCTGGTCTATATCTGTGTGGCTTTTTAATACCAGCAGAGATTGGAGCTGATTTCCTTGCTGCTTTTGAAGCTAATTGCTTCCTTGGGGCTTTACCAGCAGTTGATTTTCTAGCTGTTTGTTTAGTTCGTGCCATTTTTTAATATATATATAAATTTATGATATAAAATATATTGTGTGTATTTTGTGAAAAAAAAAAAAATTATATATTTTTTTTTTTTTATGTGTATGACAAGTTTTGTGAATAATATATATATATATATAAAATATTTTTTTTGCAATAGTTTTTTATATATTTAATTTTTTTTTTTTAAGAATAATATATTTTTTTTTTTTAAGATATACTTTTTTTTTTTTTAAATGTATTTAAAAAAAAAAAAAAAAAATATATTTTAATTTGTACATATTTTTATTTTTTTTGCAATAGTTTTTTATATATTTAATTTTTTTTTTTTAAGAATAATATATTTTTTTTTTTTGAGATATACTTTTTTTTTTTTTAAATGTATTTTAAAAAAAAAAAAAAAAAATATATTTTAATTTGTACATATGTATTGTGTGCTTTCTTTTTTTTTTTTTTTTTAATGTTTGACAAAAAAAAAATTTTTTTTTTTTTTTTTTTATGAATTTTTAATTAAAAAAAATAAAATTTTTAAAAAAAAAAAAAAAAAAAAAATTTTATAATACAAAAAAAAAAAAAAAA
>NC_031486.1:348421-351416 GCF_001602025.1 Plasmodium gaboni | reverse complement strand
TTTTTTTTTTTTTTTTTAAAAAATGTTAATTCAAAAAAATAAAAGTTTGAATAAAAAAAAAAAAAAAAAAATTTTATCATGCAAATAAAAATAAAAAAAATAGCAATTTGGATTGCAAAAAAAAAAAAAAAAAAAGCATGTGCATATGTCATATATATAAATACATATGTATATTATATATATGTATAAGAAAAAAAAATATATATATATATAAAAATATATATAAAAACATATATTTATTATATAATATATATATATATATTATATATATATATTTATATATGGCTCATATATTTTAATCAATGCACTTTTTTTTTATATATTTTTGCATTTATATAGTATATTTATATATATATTATATATATTTATTAAGTATTTTCTTGAATTAAATGCTCTAATATATATAAAATTTATATTATATATATATATATATATATATAAAATCGAATTTAGCAAAAAAATATATATATATATATTTATATATATATATAATATATATATTATTATATATTGATAGTATTTATTTTTTTTTTTAATTGGGAGTGCAATATGATTGCACAAAAGATGTCTTTATATATTTTTAATTAAAATTAAAAGTTTATTTTTGGATTATATTATTATATTGGTATGATATAAGAAATGTGTATAGTTTTTTATATATATAAAATGGTCATATATATGTTTTTTTATAAATATCACTTATCTCTTTTTTTATATATTTTTATTAAAATTAAGAGGAAATACTTTCTTATATAATATATATATATATAATATATGTATGTATAATTATAAAATATTTTCTTTTGATTTTTTCTTTTTTTAAATGGATCAAATATTTTATATATTTATTTATATTTAGTATTTATTATAATATATATATATATATTATATATAATTGATAAATATTTTACTCTCATATTAGAATTATATAATTTTTGATAATCTTGTATGCATTTTTTAGAAGATATATATATATATATATATATAGTTTTAAATTACACTATAATTAGATGGCTAATTTTAAAAGAAAAAAAAAAAAAATAAATTAAGTAGTTTAACCAATGAACTTAATACTATTATTATAATATATATATATATCCCCTTTATTTTTGCTTTAATTTTTTTTTTTTTTTTTAAGAAGACATATTTTTTAAATAGTTTGAGCATAATTTATAAATTTTATGAAATATCATATATAATAGCTATGAATAGGAAAAAAAAAAAAAAAAAGGATAAAATAAGTTATATAAAATTTGTATGATATATAATACCTATCATAAATGTTTAAGCAGCATATTATTATAATTTCTTTATTCTGTTTATATTATTCTTTTCACCTTCTAATTTTTTTTTTATTGTTATTCTTTTATTATTAATAAGTTTTTGTTATAATGTTCTTAAATATTTTTATAAAGTACTATTTTTTCATATGATTAGAAATTTTTAAAGAGGAAAAAAGGTTTACTTACACAGTGATTTTATTTTGCTTCTTATTATAAACATGACTAGTAACTTAATTATCCTAATCATATTAATGTGGATTTATATATATATATATATATATATATATTCTTATAATAATTCCTATTATTTTATCATTTATTATCTTTATTTTGTGTGGTTCAATATTAAATATACTTAATGTAGTAAAGATTTTAATAAATGTGTATAACTTAAGCTGAAATAAGAAAAAAGTTAAATGCTTATTTTTTTTTCTTTTTTTTTTTATAATCCTCTAAAGAACACACAAAAAATATAATATATATATATATAATTTTATTAAAAATACATTACCGTGTTATAATTTTATTTTTTAGTGTGTATTTCTATTTTCATCATAAAAAAGATAATGTTATGTGTACTGTCATTATTTTGAAGGGTGTATGTTTTTTGTAATGTTCTGAATAAGAAAAAATTGAAGGAGAAAAAAGGAAAGTTCTAACAGTTAATGTGAATATAAGAATAAAAAATACAAAAGTGTTTACAATTCATTTATATATTATAAATATATATATATATATATATATTGTATGTATGTTATTTTTGTGTGTAAAAAGTAATTTATGTTTATTGATATATAATAACCATTGATATATTTTATATAATTAAATTATTATAATTAGAATGTGTTAGGTTAAGAGAAAATATCTAAGTTTTATTTCATATATATAATACCATTATATATTTATAATGTTCAGACATCTTAAAGTATGTTTTATTTATGTTTATAAATATTTTCCAAATGAACCTTTTAAATAATAATTAACATGTACTTCTCTTTTTGTAATAATATATATATGAAAATTATGTTCAGACACTTAATAAATAAAATAAGAATAAAATAAATAACTATAAGACCATAAAAATTGTGAGAATTATAGATTGTTGTATTATATTTGAAACAATTACAATAAATAAGGTATATGATTGATATTTTTCGATTTATTCTTATTAATCATAACACGAACAATTATTTTACAACACATATATATATATAATACATATATATATATATATATGTGTATGTAAAATAAGGAGCCTTGTTTTATAAAATTACAACTGGTAACAATTTTATATCTACATAATAAAACAAAAGGAAACTTCCTATACATAATAATTGTTCATATATATATATATATATATAATCATTCAACCAATCTTTGTATATTCATTAAAGCTATTTTCTTATACATATTATAAAAAAAAGAAACATTTACATATGTAACAAATTAAATACTCAAAATTGTCATAATATATATATATATAATATTATTATTATATTCGCATTTTATATAATTAAAAGTAAAAGAAATTAGTCTACAACTAACAAATATGAATTATTTTCATATAATATAAATACATATTATTATTTTATTTGGAATAATATTTATAAATATAAACAACAAAAAAAAAAAAAAAAAAAAAAAAAAAAAAAAAAAAAAAAAAAAAAAAAAATAAACTAAATATTCAAATTTAAAAAAAAAAATATAAAAAC
>NC_031486.1:340674-348321 GCF_001602025.1 Plasmodium gaboni | reverse complement strand
TAAATGAAAAAAATGAAAAAAATGAACAAAATGAAAAAAATGAAAAAAATGAACAAAATGAAAAAAATGAAAAAAATGAACAAAATGAAAAGTTGAAATTATTAAATTATATTAATAAAGAAATGGATACTAAAAAGTTGGAAATTATGAAATTTATAGAAAGGGTTAATGAGGAGAGTGACGAGAGAAAAAAAGAAAATGATACTATTATGAATAATGAAATAAATAATAATATTGATACAAATGATCATATAAATAATAATATTGATATAAATAATAATATTGATATAAATAATAATGTTGATACAAATGATTATAAAAAAGTACAAATGAATATAGAACAAAATGGTAACTTACCAAATAACGTTGAAGAATTTTTAAATTTTATGAAAAATGATAATGAATTAAATGAGAATAAAAAAAAAAGAAAAAAGGATAATTCAAATGGAGAAAGGACTCAAGAAGATGAATATTATTTGACAGATGAAAATGATCCTCCTAATACTTATTTAAAAAAACAAAGAAAAAACACAAATATGGAAAATAATAATAATATAAATAATAGTAATAAAATAATTTGTACTAGTAGTAATGATATTTTTGCAATTTCAGATGATACACATTATACAATAGATAAAAAAAAAAAAAAAAAAAGCATCAAAGATTGTGTTAATACATCATATTGTTCAAACATTGAGCAACAGACAGATAAACAAAATGATAATGACAAAGAAGAAGAACTCATGTTTATAAGTAAAGAATATAAAATTAATTGGAGAGAAAGAGAACGATTACAAAAAATGGAATATAAAGAAAAAGATTTGGAAAAAGAATTTTATAAAAGAGAAAAAGAATGGATAGAATTAGAAGAACAAATTAAAAAGGATACATACAAAGAATGGAATAAATATCAGTTATCAAAAAAAAAAGATATTGCAAAACTTATTGAAATTGATTTAAAGGGAGAAAGTGATAATAGTACTATATCCAGTTCTAAAAGGAGAGAAATTAGAAGGGCTAAAAGGAAAAAGGAAAAAGAGTTAGACGAACAAGACAAGTTGAATGAAATAAAAGAAGAGGAAGAAATGAAAAAAATGGAAGAAATGAAAAAAATGGAAGAAATGAAAAAAATGGAAGCAACTAAAAATAATGTTAATAATACAAAAGATCAGTATGATACTAATAAAAATATTTCTGTTGATAATATGCATAAAAAAAATAATGATGATACATTAACAAACAATTCAGACATTGATGATATGTCTTTTTTTGAAAATAACCATATGAAATTAAAGAAAAAAAAAAGTGACAAGAATTACTTACAAGAAGATGATTATGATGAAGAGGAGGAAAAAAAAGAGGTCTTCATAAAAAATGATAAAACAAAATATAAAAATAATAATAATAATAATAATGATTTATTGCTTAATAGTTATAATACATATAACAATAGTGAATATACTTATAATTCTGATGAGGAAGATGATAAGGTATCTGTATCTAAATATATCCATACATCTTCCTCAGATTGTGATTCATATGAAAAAAAAAGAAAAAAAGAAAAAAAAAAAAATGATAACTACAAAAGAAAAATGACCAATACAGAATATGAAAATATTAAAGAAGGTGAACAAAATATAAAGAAAAAAAAAAATTCCCATTCAGAATATATACAAAATATAAATGACCAATACACATTAAATATCCTTGATACGAATGATGAGTATCCCTATTTAGAAGAAAAAGGAAAAAAAACAAACAAAAATATTAAAGCCTTATCAAAATTAGACAAAACATATTTGGATAAAAAAAATCAAGAAGAAAAAGAAGAAAACAAAGAAGAAAAAAACAAAGAAGAAGAATTAAAAGATCAACAAAATGAAAAGGTTAGAGTTATTGATATTATTGAAAATTCAAAAAAAATATTAGAAAAAGTACCATCATCAGAAGAAGATATTTTTAATTTTCCAATTGAATGGAATATACCTAATTTTAAAAATAATATAAGCACAAAATTAAAACCTTGGATTTATAAAAAAATTACAGAATATATAGGTACTGATGAAAAAGATGTTACAGAAGAAATTAGTAATTATTTTGTTAAACAAATTTTAAACGAAACATCACCAAAAAATATGCTAATAGAAGCAGAAAAATTCTTAGACTCAGATGGAAAGATATTTATTCTAAATATGTATAAACTAATAATTTTTGAACAGCTCAAGGTAAAAAATGAAATGCAAAATAAAAATATGTAAAATGAAATAAATACTTTCTGGTTATTTACTTTTCAAAAATTTTTAAAAAATAAATATAAATATATATATATATATATATATAAGAATATGTGGATATATTTATTTTAAATTACTGTTCTCAAATAAAGGAAGAAATAATTATTTTTTATATTTTACCCCTTCCTTGAAATCTTATACAATCATATGTATATATAATATATATATAGTAAATTTTTTCTTATAAATTTAATAAAATCTACGTTGTTTTATTTTATATTTTTTATTATTATTTTTTTTTATGTTTCCATTTAAACGTTATAAAAGATTATATATTTATTATGATTAATGTTTTTTATTTAAACTTAATAATTAAAACTTTTTTTTATATAAATATTTTTCTTCTTCTTTTTTTTAAAATAAAATTTACCAAATTTATATTCACATAATAATATATTCATGAAATAAACTTATTTTATAAAATAAAATACAATAAAATAAGGAATAAATATAACTTTTATTTTTTTTTTCTTCATATTTAAAATGTGAAAGAATTTCCTTTTTTTTTTTTTTTTTTTATTCTCAATTGAAGTAGTTGACTTTGTAATATATATATATATATATAAATGTAGAATGGTAAAAAATATATATATATTATTTTAAAATATAAATGAAAAATTATAATATATATATAATAAAATAATAGTAGTATAATAAATAATTCAATAAACATTTCAAAATGATTTACTAAAATTATGTATATATTTATATGTTATAGTAAATATGAATAAATATTAATATTTCTAAATATATATATATATATATATTTATTTATTTATTCATTCATTATATATATATATATATTTTTTTTTTTTTTTTTTAATAATTGAGAATAACAATAATTATATATAATATATATTTTATAAAATTATGATGTTACTCTTTTTTTTTTCATTTAATTATTAATTTATATATATAGTTATATATTTGTATTTTCTTATATATAAAAATTGTGATACATTTATATTATATATAAATATGAGCTAAATATGTAAAAAATAGAAAATGAAAAAATGAATAGCAAAAATGCCACTCGAGAAGAGAAAAAAAAGGAGTTAGAATTGAACGAGGCCAGGAAAGCTGGTAGGGAAAATATTATAAACAAAAAAATAAAAGAATATACACAGAATGATAATATATATGTTGTATATTTAAATTGGTTAGTTTATATATATATATATATATATATATGTATTTATTTATTTATTTTATTTTTTTTAATAGGCAAGGTGGAAGCTTTAAAAGATGAAGAAGGCAATGATATAAACCCTCATATGCCACAATATATTATTAAGGCGCCATGGTACTTAAATCAAACAAAACCGGGTAAGAGGAAATAAAATATATGCACTTAAAAGTATGTGTATAATATATTGTATTGAATATGTCACATATATATATATATATATTTACATTTATATATTTTTTTTTTTGTTTTGATTTATTTGTTTTTGTAGGACTGAAACATCAAAGATATAAAGGATCTGATAAAATAAAAATAGAAGAAGAACGGAACAAAAAACTTTTTTTAAATAATAACAAGGGTCAAGAATTTTGTAAGAACTGTGGAAGTGTAGCACACAAAGAAAAAGATTGTTTAGAAAGAACTAGAAAAAAAAAGGTTAATTTTATGAAATATGATAATGAAGATTTTATTTGTGTTACACAAGATTTAGGATATGATGGAAATAGAGATAGATGGGTTGGTTACAATGTGAATAATTTTGATTATATTTATAAAGAATATGAAAAGATTGTTGAGGAGAAAAAAAAAAGAAAAGCAGAAGACTTAAAGAAACAATATGAGAAAAAATCAATAAAGAAAAAAAAAATTCATGGCAATAACAAAAATGATGATAATAATGATAATGATGATAATAATGATGATAATGATGATGATAATAATGATGATGATGAAAAATCCAGCAGTGAAAGCGAAAATTTAGATGAATCATTCAATGAAGATAATAAACTGAAAGCTGATACTATGGACACCCAGAACTCTACAATTAATACAATTAATAAAAATGAAAAAAATAGAAACATAGCTAGAAATTTAAGAATAAGAGAAGATACAGCAAAATATTTATATAATCTAAGTTTAAATTCAGCTTTTTATGATCCAAAAAGTAGAAGTATGAGAGAAGATCCTTTTGCTAATATTAGAAAACATCTAAATGATGATGATAATTATTATAAAGGTGAAAATTATTATAATAATACAGATGATGCAATCGAATCAAAAAAATTAGAAATTTTTGCATGGGAAAGTTATAAAAGAGGAGAAAATGTACACTTTAATGCTCAACCAACTCAACTAGAATTAATGTATAAAGAATATTTAGAAAAAAAAAAAAAAATTATAAAAAAAAAACAAGAAGATATTCTTAAAACATATAAATGTCAAAATTTTCAAGAACAACAAACTAATCAAGAAGAACTTCTACAATCAGAAGTATATACAGAATATAAACCAATCGAACAATTAAATAATAAAAATATGAAAAAAAATATTAAAGTACCTAGTAAATATGAAGAAGATATATATTTATTTGATCACTCATCAGTTTTTGGTAGCTATTATGATAAACATACCAAAAAATGGGGATATAAATGTTGTTCCTCAACAAATAAATATGATAAATGTTTTCAAACATAAAAATAAAATAAAATAAAATAATAATAATAATAAGAAGAAGAATAAATAATAAATAATAAGAAAATGAACAAATTTTAATGTATTATTTTCATATTATTAAACGTGTAAAAAATAGTGCATATAAAAAAACAAAAAAAAAAAAAAAATGAAATATGCATTTATTTATAAATATTTAAAAGTTTATATTATGTGTAACATTATATATTTCTCTTAGAAAAAAATAATATATATTATATATATATATATATATATATATATATGTGTGAAATACAAAAAAAAAATTATTTTTTTTAAATGACCTTTTTTAATTTGTTACCCTTTTTTTTTTTTTTTTTTTTTCGTAAACTTTTAATATATATATATATTTACATAATTATATTTATGTATTAATATAACTTACTAATTTTTATATTAGCACATATATTATATCTTCATATAATTATTCAATTAATATATTATATATATATATATATGTATAATATTAATTTCTTTATTGTTTGCTTCCATTATATTATAAAAACATAATAATAATAATAATAAAATCACATAAATAATATATTTTATACTTTCATTTTTGACTCAACGGATGATTAGAAGGTAAAGACATAAATGCGTTTTCTCCTTTATTCCTATTAATTTTAAAAGTACCCCATTTTTCTTTTTCCCTTCTTTTTTGTAATTTTTGTTTTCTTCTATTTTCTTCATCTAAAGCATATATAAGCATTCTTCTATAAATTTCTGCTCTTACTAACCTCGTCCTTTTTCTAGTATACTGGGCATATATACCACCAAATATATAAGAGGACAAATTACTTTCAATTCTTCTTCTCATATACTTCTTTTTTAATTTAGCTAGTCGTCTTCGAATTTTCGGTTCAAGGGATCGAATACCTGGTTTGTGTTGTCCTCTGGGTCTTTCATATTTCCCCCTAAAATTATACTGCCACATATATCTATAATCTCTTGTAATTGGTTTATTAATTTTATATATTTTTTTCATATTTTCTTCATTTATATTATGTAAACTTTTAACAATCTTTACATATAATATTCTTGGTGAATAAAACGGAATAAGCTGTTCAACACCTACACCATCAAAAATATTTTTAACAATAAAAGAAGAATCTAATCTTTTTTTGCGAATTTCCACGCAATAGCCTTAAAAAAAAATATATATATATAATAAAATTTACACATATATATATATATATATATATATATATATATATATATGTATGTATACATGTATATATATTTGGTATATATTTTATTCAAACCTTGAAATATTGCAAACGTTTGCTGGGATCGTGATAATTCATATTTAACTTCAATTAAATCACCAGTATGTATTTTGGGCATTTTAAAATTTCTTAACTTATTCATTTTATTCATTTCTGACAAATGTAAGTTATGCATTAATTGTCTATTATAAAAATCATGCATATAGTTTTTATAGTATGGTATAGTTTTTTTTTTATCTCGTTCTGTTTTTTTATTTATATTATGTTCCTCCTTATCAATACAATCAAGGTTAGGCCAATATTTGGCTGTTTTATCGTTATTTATATTATAACATTTATATTTGCTCAAGCTTGTAATTACCTTGGTTCTTATATATCGTTTTATCTACACCATAAAAAAGGAAATATAATATATATTAATGAGCACATATATATATATATATATATTTATTTATATAATATATTGTTCTTTATTTTATTTTATTTTTATTATACCATCATTTTGTTCTTTGTTGTTATTTTTTTATATAAGAATAATTAAAAGAACTTTACATTGGAACAACATGATTATTTACAATCACAACTTTCTGTTAACATATTAATAAATTAAAAATAAATTAAATAAAATAAAACTCACTTATTCAAAAATAAAAGAATATATATTTGTTTATATAATTTTTATTCTTTTATGTTAAGTATATAAAGTTTGTGAATAAATATCCCTTATAATTTTAAAAATTATAATAAAAATTTTGATATTTACTCTTAATCCACATCTAACATAAATATATATATATATATATATATTTATATATATTTATATATTTGTAATATTGTGTTATTTTTTTAATTATTTATTTATTATTTATTATTTTTTTTTTTTTCCACTCATTTTCTATGTATAATATATTAAAGAACCTTTTATAATAATATTATAAAAATGGGATATCCAATATGTATTATTTTAAAATATATATCATTTTTATAAATTAAAAGAAACTTATATATATGTGTACATTATTATTTAGATATAAATAATTTTATTCATTTAAGTTTTATAGAAAAGAAAATATTTTGGATTATATATATTTAAATACCACACTTCTTTTAGATATAATATATACACACCAACGAAGAAAAATTAGTTCATAATATTTAATTAACATTATTATATATATATATATGTGTTGGTATCTTTTTTAAGTTTTTATTTTTTTTTTTTAATTATTAGTCTTTCGGAAAAATTAAAACACACAAAAAAAAAAAAAAAAAAAAAAAAAAAAAAAAAAAAAAAAAAAAAAAAAAAAAAAAAAAAAAAAAAAAAAAAAAAAAAAAAAAAAAAAAAAAAAAAAAAAAAAAAAAAAATTTTTAAAAAAAAAAAAAAAAAAAAAAAAAATAAATAAAAAAATTTTTTTTTTTTATATAATAATATATAATATCAAATATATATTAT
>NC_031486.1:332779-340374 GCF_001602025.1 Plasmodium gaboni | reverse complement strand
TATTATTATTATTATTATTTTATTTTTGATTATTTTTACCTTACCTGTTCATATTATTTAAAAAAAAAAAAAAAATACATATATATATATATATATATATATATATATATATATATATATAATAATAATAACAAATCAAACATATATATATTCTTAAAAAAAATAACAATATATACAAATATATAGAAAGTACGAATTTTTTTTTTTTTTTAAATAATATGAACAGGTAAGGTAAAAATAATCAAAAATAAAATAATAATAATAATAATATATATATATAAGGAAGATTTATCAAATAGCAAATTTTCATTTAAATAATAAACAACTATAACACTAAAATAAAGGATTTATATAAAATATACTAATTAAATTATACATATATATATATATATATATATATATTATATTATATGATTTGTCTAAATGTTTTTGTGTTAATCCCAAATGATATTATTTAATATATATTTGGCTTGCTCAAAACGATTTAATTTTCTAAAAATAACACTCAAGTTATAAGAGGCTGAGAAAAGAAGATGTTTTTTATCAAAAAAGAGGAGATAAAAATTAGAATATTTGGTATTTAAATTAAGAAAATAATTTATAAGTTTATTATAAGATGATTTGTTATTCTTAAAATTAAAGTTTAAACATGTAAAACACATACATTTGTTCATATTAATAACATAATTATATATAAATTTTTCATTAATATTTAAATTATTTCTTTTTATAACCCACATAATTTCTTTATCAGCTGCTTTTATCAAATCAATTACAGATAAGTATAATTTCATACATTCATTATAATAAGATAAATGATGTAAGGCTCTAGCAAGATTATATAAAATTTCTGCTAAATATATATATTTATAGATTTTATAAAAAAGAGAATATTTTTTATATTTTTTCTTCTTATTTAATATTTTCTGTTCATATCTTTTATATATATATTCATTTAATAAACAAAACGAAGTCATAATAACTGATTCCCTATTTTCAACTCGAAAACAACTTGAATAATTAAAATATGAAACAGTTAAGCTAAATAAAAAATTAATATTATCACATATATTCTCAAAACTGTTTATATATTCTTGATCCTTTTCTTTATTATTATTATTATTATTATTATTATTGTTATTATTATTACTTAATTTTAAATCAGCAAAAAGAAATCTATCTTCATTATCATCATATTCTCCCTGGTTTCCTTTGTCACTGTTTTCATAACTATTAACATCGTCAAATTGGCTAGCTGTTATAAGTTTGTTTTGTTCCATATTTTTATTATATGGATAATCATATAAAAATTGATCACTATCATGTTTTTCATCTAAGTTGCCATCACCTCCCTCGTCATCATCTACATCATCATCATCTACATCATCATCATCTAAATCATCATCATCATCTCCATCATCATCATCATCTACATCATCATCATCTACACCATCATCATCTATATCATTTACCATTTCATGTTTATTCCTCTTCATCCATTTTACACTGTGGATCCTAAAATTATCCAACTGTTCTTTATTTTGCCTCTTATTTTTTAATAGAAAAGTATATGCTCTCGTAAATTCATGAACAGCATTAGTGATCATACAAGAAATGTTACAAATGTGTCCTATTAAATATAATAAGAACGGATTAGATTTTTTATAATGTATAGACCTAACAAGAAAAAGTCTAAAACTAATTAAAATGTTTTTATTTTTTGATTTTGATATGGATGTTAAAAAATCATGACAAAATTTCCCTGTTAAAATTATATCACTATAATATTTTAAAATTTTATACTCTTCTTTTTCTTTTTTATTAAATATATAGATATCGTTTAGACATTTAATTTGTTTTTCATAATTACCCGATGATATATATAATTTATTTAATAATAAGTTTATTCTGAAAATATAATATTTACAATCAATATATTTGTTCATATGTTTTAAATTACAATATTCATTTTTTATTTCGTTTCTTATATTATTTGTATATACATTATCAAAAAAATAAAAGTTTAAGTTAAGTAAATTATTATTAATATGATATTTTTTGAATTCATTTTTAATAGATTTAAAGTATGTTAAACATTTCATTTTATTAGATTTTCTATTCCTTAAATATATACTTAAAATATGTATAGAATCTTCATATAAATTCATAATACTTATTAAAAAAAAGCATTCCTCAAGAAATAATAAACTAAAATATAAACCTAAATAACTTTCAAAAGAAAAAAAATTTAATCTTTTTTTTGTAAGTAAAAATGAAATTCGTCTATATCTTTGCATATTCTTAGTATTAGTTTTGTTTATAAGTGATTTTTCAATATTTTCTAAATGAACATTTATATGTTTATAATTATCATCATCATGATTATGATGATAATGATAATGATCATTTGGTTTATCATTAAAATAATCGTCATCATAATAATAATCATCATCATGCTCATCTATTTTATCTATATAAATTTTCTTTCCATAATTTGATGCTTCTTCATTCCTCTTATGATGATCATATTCCTTATTTATTTTGTTATTCATTTCATCATTTTTCTTTTGAATATTTTTTGATCGAAAGTTTAAATTTTCTTTTTCCATATAAGTTTGTATTCTATGGAAGTCACGTTCCATTTCATATAATAAATAAAAAAAGTTATAACTGAACTTATAAAATTTCAATATTATTTTGCTGTTTAATATTTCGGACTCTATATTGCATTTATATTTGTAAATATTTTTATAAAATTCTTCTATAATTATGTTATTGTTTTTATCATTAAAATGATGATCATCATTATTATTATTAATAAGACTTCCATTTGATAATATTTGTGAAGAAGAAAAAGGTTCTTCCCCATCTTGTTTTTTTTTATACTCATCTATTTTATTCTCATTTTTATTTTGATGAGCATGAACGTGATCATAACAATAACAATTAACATTACACTGATAATGAGAATTCTCATCACCATAATTATTGTTATTATTCTCCTTATTATTATATATAATATGTTTGATATCTATTATCATGACACCTTTATAAAATAATTTTGTTTCAATCAATTGAAAATTTTCATGTATTATATCCCAAGCATATACAACTTTTTTTCCCTTTTTAAGAATAGAAAAAGAAGAGGTAAGATGTTGTAAATATGTTCTGAATTTATAAATGTTACATAGTATTTGTTTATTTTTAATAAATGAAGAAGAGTTAATTTTTTTATTATATAAAATATTAAAGATATTATATAGATATATATAGTTTAATAGTACAAAATTATATTTAACACAGAAATAACAAAAACATATATTTTTTTGAATTTGAATAATATCATTAATATCTTTATTTAATAAATAATTATCATATTGATATGATGTACTATTATAATTTTTATTTTGTTGATAAATATAAAATATATGTAATATATAATTATTATGTTGTGTATATAATAATAATTTATTTTTTTTATTTAAAATTTTTAATAACAAAATTTCTCTTTCTTTATTATTTAAAGGTTTAGGAATGGAATATATAAATCTTAACTTTTTTTCTCTTATACTTAATAAGACATTAATTGATTCATTATATTTTTTTAATTTATATAATATATCAATATATAAAGTTTTTAAATCTATCTCAATATTATTTTTTTCTATATATTTATTATTTAATATTTTCAAAATGATTTTTTCTGCTTTTATATAATTTTCTATATAATAATAACTTTTTACAAGTTTATAAATTACTTGTATAAAATTAATTTTATTATCGAACCATATAATATTATTTACTTGTCCGTATATCATCATATTATTCATTTCTTCATTTTCTAAATAAATATTAGAAAAATTCTGATGTTTAGTTGAATCCTCATTTTTTAAGGTATTTGTCAAATATGTTTCATATTCATATACATCATTATTATGAATATTATTATTTACATTGACACCTACACAATCATTTATATTTTCATTTGTTTTATTATTTATATTGTCTTTTATTTCATTATCTGTTGTGTTTGTTTTTTGCACATTTTTTATACTCATAATATTTTCAAAATATATACGTTTTTTTTTTTTATATATGAGTGAATAAAAATATATTGCTCCTTCAAACATATTTTTTAAATAATATGTATCACCTAAAGAATATATAATGTCTTCAAATAGATGATAACTTGCTAATGTTATTTGTAAAAAATATGTTTTAATTAAATAGGATGATTCCATGTGACCTGTCATAATAACTGCCTTGATAAATTGTAAAAAAATATCTATATGTATATAATAATTTTGTTTTGTTAATGTTTTATATATAAAAATACATTCATCATATTTATTATTTAATATTTGTGTTTGCATTAAAAAAGAAATAAGAACTTTTTCTTGATATGAATATGTATAATTTTCTTCTTTTTTTCTTTTCATTATATTGTATATATAAATATTCTTTAAAAAATTATAACAATCACTGGCATTATTTATATGAACTAAACAAATACATATATATATATCTATAATAAGATCATAGGAAGAATAATTATTATTTTTCAAGATGAATAAATTTTTTAAGGCATTCTTATAATCTTCTAACAAAATATATGTAAAGGCTAAATTAAAATATATATGTCTCATAAAATTATCAAATTGGTTATTTAAAGAATATTCATTCTTTTTATTATTATCATCAATAATATTATTTCTGTTGTTGTGGTTATTAATTTCTTCATTTTCAAATATTATATTATCAAACATTATATTATTATTAATAAAATTTTGATTATCTTGGAATTGAGTATTATCATCACATTCAATAGAATTTTTTTTACATTTATATTTTTTCCTTTTATAAAATTTTAATACTTTATATAAACAATATATAACTACATTATATTCTTTTTCGATTTTACATAATTCTATAATATTATACCACGATAAAAAGTCTCCATGTGATAAATGAGCTGCTATTAAATAATAATTTATAGCTTTCTTCAAGTTTTTATATTCTCTCTCATATATTAATCCTAATAAATGAAAAGGGTCATGTAAACATGGAGATTTCTTTATAACCTTTTCTAAAAGAATAATACATTCATCAAAATTTTGATTAATATAACAATTATTAGCTTTATTCATCATAGCTTCAATGTCTTTATTCATTTTGGATGGTTCAGCTGTTTTTAAAAGTTTTTTTTTTTCATTATATTTTTTTTTTTCATTATGTTTTTTTTTTTCATTATATTTTTTTTTTTCATTATATATTTTTTTCTTATCATTATATTTATTTGATATATAATCATCACCATCATAATAATTATTATCACCATCATCATAATTATTATCACCATCATCATTTTTATTATCATCATCATTATTATTATCATCATAATTATTATTACTATAATTATTTTTTTTGTTGTAAATATTATCATGGTGTCTTCTCTTTTCAACAGAACTTATTTTCTTTTTATTTGCTTTTCCTCTTTTGTATTTTTGCCGATTTCTTTTATTTTTTCTCCTTTTCTTATTCATATACATTCTTGCCTCTTCATCATATTCAGAATTATCATCATATCTCAATAACAACAAATCTTCATCACTTATTGTGCTCTCACTGTCACTATCAGAATCATATTTTCCATCTTCTGAAAAATCATTCATTTGATCATTCTCAAATATATATGAATCATATGTATATATATTTCTATTTTTTATATTCATTAAATATTCTTGATTAGAATACAAATAATAATATAGGATATTATTTATATTCATATTATTTATATCTGGTAATCTTCTTTCTTTATATATTATCTTTTCATCATTTATTGAATATATTATACCATTTTTTATAGTTAAATCATCTTTTTCTATTAAATGTAGATTCTTAAAATTATTCAAATCTTCTATAAAATGACAAAGAAATTCTTCCTCACTCTGGTCATATAACATATAATCAATATCATCATCATTTAAATAACCTAACATAACTCTTTTTTGTTTTTCTTCATATGTTTCACTCTTCTTATTAAAATTTAATAAATTCTCAATTTGAAGTTGTAAAATATGGTCATTTATTTTATTGTTTTTTACAATGTTATAATATTTTAAAACATCATCATTATTCACATCATCATCATTATTCACATCATCATCATTATTCACATCATCATCATTATTCACATCATCATCATTATTCACATCATCATCATTATTCACATCATCAACATTATCATCATCATCATCATCATCAACATCATCAACATCATCAAAATTATCAACATTATTTTCTGGTTTGTTATTATTTATATTATTTTTTTCAATATCACTATATTTATTACTCTCAGAAAAATATTTTTCTTCATCTTTTTCTTTATCGCTGTTTATATTATAAATAAATGAAGAAGACTCTTTATCATAGCTAATATTGTCATCCTTACGGTTCTCATCCATTATAATACAATTTTTATATTAATACATATATAAAAATAAATAAATAAATATATATATATATATATATATATATATATTTTGAATGATATAATCTTGAAGATATTTCATATTATCTAATTTTATTAACACTTCAAAATTTCTTCTTTTTTTTTAGAGCATTTCTTTGTTATTTCTATACTCGGAAAAGTGCTTATATATATAATATATATATATATATTTTTAATATGACTTTAAAAAATAAGGTAAATATATTTATATAAATATATCCATTTTGATTTATATTTTATAAAAAAAACAAATAAAATAATTTTAATTATATGGTATATATAATAATCTATATATATATATATATATATATATATATATAATACCGATTAATAATTTTTTAAAAATTATCCTTTAATATAAACCTTAAAAATATAATATTAATAATTATATTCGGAAAAAAAAAAATAAAAAAAAAAAAATAAAATAAAAAGATAATTATAAATTTGCTCATTATATATTTGCTCCTTGGCAACATTATTTATGTTGTATGCTAATAATATATATATATATATATATAAAATATAGGTAGAATATAAATATATATATATTTTTTTTTTGTGGATGCAAAATAAAATTTCTTAGTTTTATATAATATACAATATGGTAAAATGGAAAAGAAAAAGAAAAAGAAAAAAAAGAAAAATAATATTAATTAAAGCATTCAATTTTTTTTTTTTTATTTATTTATTTTTTTTTTCAAAAATGTAAAAATAATGACTACAGCCAAAATAGGAGGCATACCAAAGGGCCAAAAGGAACCATATAACCAATATTTACAAACATAATAAATAAATAAATATATATTATATATATATATATATATATATATATATATATATATTTTTATGATTATATATTAATAGTATATATTTTCTTTCTTCAGAAAAATTAAAAAAAAAAAAAAAAAACCACCATGTTGTGATAGTAGAACAAAAGGGAAACAACAAAATAAATAATGTTTATATCCAACATAATCAAAATATGAAAAAAAAAAAAATTTATAAATTAATATATATATATATATATATATATATATATTTTATTGTATCTAATTTATTATATTTAATAAATTATTATTTGGAA
>NC_031486.1:322954-330179 GCF_001602025.1 Plasmodium gaboni | reverse complement strand
AAAAAAAAAAAAAAAAAAAAAAAAAAAATATATATATGAATATATTAATATAAATATATATATATATATATATATATATATATAACCACATGAAAATGTGTCCATTAATTTTTACCTTTTCTGAATATGTTGCATCACACAACTCGCAGTGGTATTTATAAGTACAATAAATAAAAAGATAATAACATATATGAACATATCTTTGACATATGTTACATGTTCTTGTAAAAAAATTAAAAGCATGTTTACAATATGGGCAACTTCCTAATAGTTGGGTATTTTTATATGCATATTTCGATGAATTTAAATATGCATCACGATTAATTTTACTCATAACATTATCTTCTAATTTATTTCTTCTATTATTATTTTCATTATTTTTATCATTATTATGAAGCTCATAAAACGTTTCTAAATGGTAATTCGTTTTGTTCCTACTAAATTGAATACGTTTTAAATTTTCATCGATAATGTAATAATTTCTTTTTTTTTTTTCATAATTTAATAAATATACATGTAAACAATCATTCTTAGATGATATATCTTCTAGTGCACATTTTATTTTATTTGAAGTCGTCGGTTCTGATGATAAAAGTTTATTCCCATCTTCTATACTACTGCCATGCAGAACAATAGAATTATTACGATTTTCAAAGTTGAACGGGTCACATTCTAAATTATCATCACCATCATTTTTAATAGTATCACCATTTTTAAAAGTATCATCATTTTTAATATCACCTTCACTTTTATTATCACCTTCACTTTTATTATCACCTTCAATTTTATTATCACCTTCACTTTTATTATCACCTTCAATTTTATTATCACCCTCATTTTTAATATCATCACCTTCACTTTTAATATTATCCTTATTTTCTATCAATAACTCGTCACCCACAAAAGGCACCGATTTTTGAGCACCCTCAGGATCACCCCCCTTCAACATATTATTACAAAACATTTTTGTCTCGTCACTATTTACATCATATCGAATAACCATCGAAGGGTCATCAAACAATGATTCATACTTCTCCTCTGATATTAATGAAAAGTCTATGGACGAACTTTTTAAAAAACCATTAAATTTTACTGTTGAAGAAAAAATATTAAAATTACTTGTCGTGTATATATAATATCCCCACTCAGGAGAAAAATATGATATACATTTTTCAAAATTTAATTGATAATTATTTATTTGAGCAAATTTATGACTCTTATAACATGTGGAATATATAAGAAAATTGTTTTTTGAAAGCTCATATATCTGGTTCAATAACATTTTATTATTATCTTGTGCATTTTCTTTTTTTATACCTTTCGTTTTAAAAGATTCATATTTCCCTTTATCTTCATAAGGAAATAACAAAAAATAAAATTCACACATCTTTTGAACATAAAATAAACATCCTCGAACAAACAAACGTTTTATAAATTTCCTTAAAACATATTGTAATAGCTTTGTATTTACTACAATACGACATAATATAGAATATAATATTAATATAAGTGATGAATTCTCAATATATCTATAATGTTTATATTCATTTATCATTAATAAAATTTTACATATTGTTATATTCCTTACATTCGTTTTTAATACATTTTTTAATTCATCCATAGTTATTTCTGAACTATCCAAATTTAAATAAAAATCAACATACTTATAATTATCTTTTAATTTCTTATATTTTAAAATACAATAACTTCTAACAAAATTTTTTATATAATCACTATTACGTATACATACTTTTAATGCTTTTGTATATTTTTTCTCTTGAATATACTTTAAACTAATATTAAGCAAAGATTTCATTAAGCATATTTTATATTTAATATATGTTATATTTATTGGATTTCTTGACATATTACTATTATTATTATTACATGATGACATATAATTTTTATTTCTAAATTCTTTTAATTCTTCTTTTATTCCATGCTTATAAAATTTCTCTATAATATATATTTCATAAGGAGTTAAAGGACAAATATATTTATAATATTTCTTTCCTACATTCATTTCTTCTTCTTTATTCATTTTATCATATGTCTCATCATAATAACTTCTTTGATAACTATCATCCTCTTTTGATATAATAGCATTTGAATATTCTGAAACAAGTTCATCTTTATGATATATAATAGACGAATCATTCTCACTACATGGAAAAACATCTTTATGTATACACTTTCTTTCTTCCTTATTATATACATTTTTTTCAAATGGTTCATCATCTATTTTATTTTTTTTTTTTAAATTTTTTTTAAAATGTTGTTTGTTCTCTTCCTCCTCTTCATCTAACACATTTTTATACTTATTAAATGTAAAATCACTCACGTCTGACTTTTTTTCATATTTTATATTAACAACAGAATTACTACCATCCGAATTTATCTGATCCACATAACCATCTGTTTCTTCATGTTCATTAGGAATAACATGTATGATTTTTTTATTATCCCAATTCAAATATAACCCATCTCCAACTTTATCACATTTATTATAATCATCCTTTTCAATTTTGTAATCCTCACCTGAATCCTCTTTCACACATTTATAATCTTCTCCATCTATATAATCTTTCACATGTTCATCACCTATAATATCTTCTGAACTTTTGTCACTATCATAATACTCCTTATATTTTTTACAATAATACTCATTCATTAACTGGTTTTGTTTTATATAATCATCCATCTCTTTTTCAATAACCGTTTTTTGTTTGACCCTTTTAAGTTCCTCTTTAATTTCATTATAAAAACTCTTTTGCTCTGAATATTCTTTTTTTTTTATTAACTCATTATATTTCTCTTTTACTATATCTATATCATATTTATTATTCTTTTTCTCATCACCCCATAATAAATTCAAACTAGCATCATTTTGATACTGTTGTGTTTTATCTATATCTTTATATGTTAATTCGGTTTTTTCCTTTCCTCTATTTTTAATATTTTCAACTAACTCCATTCTCTCTTTGTCACTCAAATTAAGTTTCGATGAAATCGTATCAACAAACTTGTCAATAAATTCATGTTCGAATTTGTCTTTAAATTCGTTCACAATGAAATTTATATATTTTTCTTTATTATTTTCTTTATTATTCTCATTATTATATATTAACCTATCACCCTTTTCTATATTATCTGAAAACATATTAGTAGAACCTTTTAATTTTATTTCTTCTTTTTTATTATTACTAAATACATCTTTCATGCTGTTATCTTTTCCCCCTTTCCCGAAATAAAAGTCATCATTTCTTTTGTTTTCCTCACCACTTGATTTATCCTTTTCATCGGAAAAATGGAAATAAAAAGATCCATTAGGATTTATTTCATCAAAATTAACAAAATTGTTATTATTTATAATATCATCTTTACTTTTATTTGTATATTTATTTGTATATTTATTTATATTCTTATTTTTCATTTCATCAACTTCAGACGAACTATCAGATGTCACATTTACATCTTTTTTTTTTTTATTATTTCCTACAAAAAAATCATCATCACATGAATCTGGTAAATCCTTCTCTTCCAAACCTTTGGAATTTGAAAAATGTGGTGTAAAATCATTTGAATTTTCCCCATCGAACTGGAAAAAATCTTTACTATTACTATTACTATTACTAATATTATTAATATTAATATTATTATTATTATTCACCTTTCTTTTTTCCTCCTTTTTGTAATTCTTTTTTCTTTCCTTTTCTTTCATCTCATCACTAAATTTACTAAACCTCTTCTTCATTTCTTCAATTTCTATATTGAACTCACTACAACGATCTGCAATGTTTTTTTTTTCTTCTCCTCCAATATCATTATTGTATTTAAAAAATATATCTTTCTCGTCATCTTTTTTTTTCTCATGGTCAATATAAATATTGTTTTTTGTTCGGTTTTTGCCTTTTTCCAATGATCTGCTACCTAGCTCTTTCCCATTCTTATCATATATTTTTTTCATTTCGTCACTTTCGGAATTTTCATCTGGAGAATTTATAACCACTGGTTTTTTCAAACCCTTATATTTAATTTGTATCTTATTATCTTCATACTTTTTCTTTTTTAAATGTAAGTTTTCATTTTTCTTCTCACTATTGGAACTATAATTATTATTTATATTATTATCGCTCTGGTCATAACTATCATCACCACTTTTACTATTATTATTATTATCAATATCTTCGTATGATTCACTTTCATCTTTGTCAGAGCTTGTATTATATTTCTTCTTCTTTTTCTTCTCTTTCTTCTCTTTCTTCTCTTTCCTATTACCCATATCGCCATAAACAAAATCACCCATCAAAACAGACTTCTTTTCTTTCATAACCAAATCAGCAGAACGACTAGACACGTATAACCGTATCTCTGTTATTAAAAAAGAAATGTATACATAATTATTATCATAACGTTTCTTCTCCTTTTCTAACCCTGTAATGCTTTTAGCATCCTTCTTTTTTCCCTTATCATTTGAAATATTATATCCCTTTTCTTCTATTATATTATTTTCATGACCACCACCCTCCTCGGGCTGTATTCCTATACATAAGGGTAACTGCCTATTATTATCAATAAAGAAATTTGTGGGATATAACAAAGTGTTATAAAATATTAAATAAGAATTTTTAATCACTCTTAAAAAATAATTATCATCTCCTGATAATATCACATATATTAAATCAATAGTTAAATTAAATATAATCGATATATTTATCCAATAATGTTTTTTTATAAGAACACTCTTCAAATGAGCTATAGGAAAAGTATCAAACTGATATTTCTTATCTTTAAAATTGATAACAAAGAAACATTCTTCTTTTTCATTATCAATAACGAGACAAATATTCCATTCACATGATTTGCCCTTTTGTATTAAACATATACATTTCTTTTTATTACCCTTAGAATTTATATAACTACTATATTCTTCTTCATCATCTTCATTGTTATCTTCATTTTCATCTTCACTGGATTGTACATATTTTTTTTTTTTTTTATTACTTTTTTTTTTTTTTTTCTCTCCTTTCTTGTCAAAAAGGGATTCATGTATTCCTATCCACATTTCAAAGGTAAAACCTTCATTGTTATCATTTGTTAGGTTTTTGAAAATCTCTTTTTTTATAAGTATACTTTTTTCATTCATACTATAATTTCCACCTAATAGTTCTAGGCAACTATCAGACTCGATTTCTATATAACAATTTGACTTCCCGCTTAATTTTATGCAATAGTTTCCATTTAATTGTTTCCCTCTCTCATCTTTATTAATTATGAGTTCGTTCCTTTCAAACTGGTAGTACCACACTCGGTCTAAAAAAAATAATCATAAATAATAAATAAAAAATAATAAATAAAAAATAAAAAATAATAATATAATATAATATATATATATATATATATATACATATATATATATTTATTTATTTATTTATTTATTTATTTATTTATTCATTTTTACCTGACTGGTCATAATTTTTTATATAGGCTAATCTATTACATCCTGAAGTGTCACTTAAAATATTTGCAGTTCCTTCCGTACAACGATAATAAGAAACTAACCCAAGGGGATTTCTACAAAATAGTTTCTTACCATTATCAGTTGTTATATTGTATGGATTTGTTAATTTCACAAGAGAATTTTCATCATATGGGTAATAATTATTATTATTATTATTATTGTTGTTATCTGTTGAATTTAAAGATTTTTTAAAATAACCTTGTAACAAGAAACTATTTTTTTTTTTTTTCTTTTCCATTTTATCTAAAGTTTGTTTTAATAAAATGGTATTTAAAAAAATATATTTATCAATAATATTCTGTTCAATATGTGAATTTTTATTTAATAAATTATGTTTTATATAATTTATTGATGTATTACTAATATTAATATTATCTATTAATAATGGACCTTGCAAATTATTACTATTATAATTACAACAAGTTTCCAATTTTTCAAAATCATATACTAGTCGATATAAGTCAATCAATTGTATGAATTTATTTTCATCTATATTTAATTCTTTCAATTTTTTTTTTTTTTCACTATCAAATGATAGTTGACTTGTTCCTTTCTCATTTGTCAAACTGATAGTATTATAATTCTTTTCTTTTTTACTTTTATTATTAATTTGGTTATTATAATATTCTTTTTTTGTCTTTTGTATATAATAAAAATATTTCTGTCTTCTTAAGTTATCAAATATATTATTCTTCCTTTTTTTTTTTCTTATTATATTATTATAATTATTCTTATATTTACTATTAAAATAATATATATTCTTTCTTTCTTGTTCTTTTAAAGACACAAAAACAAATATTCTTTTTCTTTCTATTATGTTTTTATAATAATAATATTCTCCTCTACTTGCAATCAATCCTGTTCTATTCTTTCTATTATTTTCTATTAAATTCGGATAATCTTCATGGAACAAATTCTATACAATCATAATAATAATTATAATGATTATTATTATATTATATATGCATAGATAAATATAAATATATATATATATACAATATTATTACAAAAAAAAAAAATAAAATAAATAAATATTCACATATATATATTATATTATATATATATATATTTATTTATTATATTTACATTTTTTTGAAAAATTCAAAAAAACATTGCTAACAAATTTTATATAAATTAAGAGAAGATTTCGGAGTAAAAAGGAAAAAAAAAAAAAAATATATATATATACAAATATTATATATAATATATATTTATATATATTTGTGAATATATAAAACAACAACAAATCAAAATTTATTATTTTAAAAAATTAAAAAATATATATATAATGATATATATAAATATATAGGTGTATAAAAATCAAAAAAAAAAAATATATATATATAATATTTTATTTGTCATTTAAATATTTTTCATATAAAATTAAAATTATAAAAAAAATAAAAATAAAATGAAATAAAATAAAATAAAATAACATCATTAAAAAATATATATATATAAATATAAAATATTATATATATATTATTTTATATGCGTATGAAAGAAACGAATTCTTTTTCCTTCAATGAATACAAATTTTTTTTACGACATGCATACAAAATTAAAAAAAAAAAAATAAAATAAATAGTATTAATATATATATATATATAATATAATATATATGTAAGTATTTTTTTTTTTTTTTTTTTTTTTTTTTTTTTTTCTTTTTTAAAAAATATTTTTTGTAATAATCATTTTTTTTTT
>NC_031486.1:306919-322666 GCF_001602025.1 Plasmodium gaboni | reverse complement strand
AATAAATATATATATATAATATAAAATAAATTTAATTATTTTTTTTTTTTTTTTTTTTTTTTTTTTCTTTTCTATTTTAATAAATATATTTAGTAATAATCACTTTTATTATTATTGATTAAAACAAATCATTATTATATATATATATATATATATATGATAAATAATTTTATAATTATATATGTAAATAAAATATTATTCTTTTTAAATATATAATTATTTATCATTTGCTTTTATATATATTTTTATTTTTACATTTATTTTGTTTACCACAAAATCCTTATGATACTTTACTTTTATCCATAGGGGTGAAGTATCATAATAATTAATTTTTGAAAGCAGTATAATATATGTTAATGAATTAGATGATATATTAAAAATTATATGCTTTTCCTTGTCTGTATTGGTTTTCTTATTATAAATATTATGAAATCCTTTTCTTTTTATTGTTTTTATATATACCTTTTCGTCATTATATAAAGAATTATAACTGAATAGATGTATTATATGCATATTAGTTGAAAGAGCAAAAGTTATATCACTAAAGTTTTCTTTATTATTACCTTCAGTTGTCTCATCCGTTCTTTGGTCCTTTTCTTCATTATGTTCTACATTTTTTATATCCCTTGGAAATTCTCTCGGTAATTTCCTTTTTTTTATTTTTAAACTTTCAATTATGAGGCCGTTACTAAGAAAAGCCTTCCTTAAATCTAGCTGTATAAAAATATAGAAATGTTAAAATATAACAACGTATAAATGTATATGTATATATGTATATATTTATATGTATATATGTATATATTTATATGCATATATTTATATATGTATTCATATATAAATATAATAATGTGAATGCACTTTAACGCACATACAAAATATGTACTTTTATATATATATATATATTTAAAGGTGACATATTTAAATGTACATATTTTTAAGTTCTAACCTTTATAATTTTTTGAATGGTAATAATTTCTCCTTTCAAATTATCAAACACAAATATAAGAAAGTAATATGTTGTCAATAATATAAGAGATATCATATCGTTGCTTCTTTTCTCATCAATTCTGTTCATCCCTATATTTGTAATCCATTCAATTAAATGAATGGGTATACTTATTTTTTTATTTTTTACTAACTGAAATAAAAAATTCAACTTTAAAATATTTTTCTCACTCTTAATTTGTTCCTTCTCTTTTTTCAAAGACACATAGTATAATACCCCTCCTTTATCATTAGACCAAAAAAATAAAATATCCTTCAATTGAGGATGAACAAAAACGTGATGTATTTTTTTCCTTATTAATTTGATACTCATTTTAGTTATTATAGATGTTTCATATATAGCATAAAATATCAGTATGGAAGAATACAAGCAATTTTTTTTTTCTTCTTTTTTTCTATTTTGTTTAGAACTTTGATAAGTATATATGCCCACCCTTCTTTTTAATACAACAATTTTATTCCTCTCAAAAAAACAGGCACTTAATATTTTTTTAAATATATAAATAATTCCAAATTTTATTCCCATATTTATTAATAAACAATCAAACTGTAATAATTCTTCCACATTTCTCAATTGAAGAGCATGATCACAAAATTTTTTATTATACATGTATGCGTTCGAATAAAAACGAATTAAAACAAACTGTAATAATAATATTCTATTGTCATATACATATGTATTTTTTTTTTCTACAAATGTGTTGGAAAACAATAGGCTATGTCGTTTTTTCTTTATTGCATCTACTACATCGATCAATTTTATATTTTTCTGATCTGATAAAAAATAAACATAATAATAATAATTATTATAATGATGTTGTTTTTTTTTTTGTTGTTGATGATAACCAAAATGATTATTATTAATATAATTATTATTAATATTATTATTAATATTATTATTATTATTAATATTAATATTATTATTTTTTATTTTATTTTTTATTTTTTTATTGTGTCCACATTGATAAATTCTATTGTTATGAATAAATATATTTAACTTTATATTATTTAGAGAGTACCTGAAAAAAGGTGATAAATACAAATTCAATACTAGTACATAAAATTTGTTTTTCCTACATATAAAGGTTAAAAAAAAAGAATCCAAAGAAAAAATATAACACAAGCATTTTTTCTTTTTACAAAAAAATTCTCTAGGAATAGTATAAAATAATATGTCGTCTCCTGTTAATTTTATAAAAAAATTATAAATTATAACATAATTATTGTCCTTTTGTGTAGGAATATTACTATTATTTATTATTAATTCACCAATATATATCTTATTACAATTATCTTGAAATAAAAATAAATTCTTTTTTTCATTTTTTAACCATAGAAAGGATAATAAAGAAAATTTGAAATAACATTTATTTAAAAAGGTACATACTAATTTTTCTTTTTTATATGATAACATATAAAAGTATAACTCTCCCATACTAGTTCCTATACCTAATATATTTTTGTTCATTGTTTTTGATATATTATAAGTGTATATAATATCTTCAACCTTTTTACCTATAAAATAGTTCTTACTAATTTTAATGTTATCATTTGATAAATCATAATATTCCAAAAGTTTCTTTTCATTTTCTTGGTATATATCATTGTAACTATTTGTGTTATATAATGTGCTATTTCTACAACAATTCATATCATTACAATAATTTTTTCTTATTTTATTATCTATATGAATCATCTTTGTGTTATATTCATTAACATCTTTTTCTAATAAAACATACTTTATTAGACAAACCTTTGACAAATCAATAATACAATAACCATATTTTAGCATATAACATGAAAAACATAATTTAAATATATAAAAAGTACATTTTCTTGTTGTTAATATTAGGGATATGCAATAGCTTGTTTTATTATTAAAATGTATACAATAAGTACATATCCTTCTACTGTTGAAATTATCAAAAAGGGACTTTTCATTTTTCTTATCACATCTTTCTTCTTTTTCATCAAAACTATATGTTATAATATTATTTACAATAAAATGGTGTGGTGACACCTTTTCCAAATTATTTTGTTTTAACCATTTATTATATATAATTTTTCTTTTCTTTTTTTTTATCTTGAATGTAATACCCTTTTCGTTTTTCCCTCCAAAAGAATTATTTATATTATATGGATAAGAATCCAAATTATCTTTTAAAATTTCACAAGTATTTAATGTATTTTTTTTTTTTATTATGTGTATATTATTCTTTTTATCGTCATTTCGGCCTTTTTGTTTATACTTTAAATGATGAAAATAATTATATCTGTAATGATGATTATTATAATAATTATATATATTAGAATATGGATCATTTGTTTTGTGATTACTTGTAAATACTTCATATTTTTTTTTATTATATATTGAATTTTTATTTACATTATTTTCTATTACCATAATCTGATCACTTCTTTTTGTGTTATAATATTCTTTTTTTCTATACAAAGTATACGTTTTATTTTTTTTTAAAATAAATGGTGTATTACCCTCCACCATTTTGGTATTAACATCTGTTAATTTTAAAGAATCCACTTGTTGTGTGTTTTGTTTTTTCTCATCTTCAAATGAAATGTCATTTTTATCCTGCGAAGAGGCAAATATTTCTTTCTCCTTCAAATCAAGATGATCATATGTTTTTATATTTGGCACTTTTTCTATAGAAACTAAATAATCATTTAAGAATAAATAACACTTATTATATCCCCTTGTTCCTTTACTTTTAATATATTCCTGTAAAAAGTACATATATATTTCATCTTTTTTATCTTGTATGAACAGCACAGGTGTTAAATATTCTGTCTTGGTGCATATAAAAAACCAATTAAAAATGTTATTTTCCTTATAATTTTTTTTTTCTAATGTGGTAAAATGTAAAAATGATAATTCTTTTATAGAAAAGAACAATAAAAAATAAGAAGATAATATTATACATAAAATAGAATCTTCACAATTATCATAATTAGTTAGAGTAAAGCAAAACATACCATTTATTTCGATATTTTCATTTTCTTTATAATAAATTTTAATATTATCAATTAAATCTTTGAATATCCATATCTTTTTCCTTTCTAAAATAAAATGACAACTATTATATTTCTTAATTTCTATACCTTCAATTTGATCTTCTTCTTTTATATTATCTTTATAGGTAATAGCATTTGCTAAGATTAAGCATTCCTCATTTCTGCTTTTACATAGACAAACAAATTCAGCATATCTTTTAAATATAATCATGACATGTGGTAAAATTCGAGTACAATATGTAATTATACTATTTTTACATCATATATATATATATATATATATATTTATTTATTTATTTTAAAGGGTAAAATAATGAACCTTTCTGTGTCTTATATTTAAGAAAAGCATTTTATAAATTTATTCTTTATAAATAAAATTAAAACGTTCATTCAAAATAAATGTTAATACATATATATAATTAATACTTATAAGTTATTATAATGTAACATGAGGAAAAAAAAAAAATATATATATATATATTTATATATATGTCAAGTTGAAAAAAACATGTATAAGACATCACATAAGAAGAAGAAAAAAAAAATTCTTATATTATTATTTTAATGTTTGTATATATTTATATATAATTAGTTGTATGTATGCACATGTTCAGGTTTTTTTTTTTTTTTTTTTTCGCTCTATAAATAGCTGTACATTTGAACATGTTCAGAATTTTTTTTTTTTTTTTTTTTAATCTTTCATATACATAAATAGATATATTATATGTTTATATCCTTCATATGTGTTTTATTGCTTAATGTGTATAATTTAAGCAATGCATACAACATATATATATATATATATATATGTATATATTTTTTTTTTTGGATGTATTATGAATTTTCCTATTTATATCCTAATAATTGCATATGAGTAAAAATGTTACACATATCTTGAAAGGAAGATATGGATGAATTATCGTATACAGTATTAGTTTCTTCTTTTGATATGGTATATGCAACAGTTTTTACAAGTTGATCTACATAATATATATGTAATTTTCTATTGATCATACTATTTTTTAGAATATTATTTCTACATATTCCTAGCAAATACCATGATGTTTTGTAAATTTGTGTGTGCAAAATAATATAATCTTGTAATATAGATTTTGAGTAGTGTAACAATAATTGTTCGTCAATAACATATTTATGGAAAGAAAGGAAATATAGGTTATCCTTTTTTTTTTTTTTATAATTATATATGTACATATGATCTACTTTTTGAATTGATTCATAAAAAATATCAGTGTTAGAATAATCGCCTTTTTCAAAAGATATAATATAAATTCTTGAAAATATTTTATCTATATCAGCATCATTTTGTATATATATATTTGTATTTTCCTTTACATTTGTCATTCCTTTGATATCTGTTAATACTAAAATACTATATTCACTATTCATATAATTTTGTTCTTTATGTTTTACTTGTTCAGCAAATGAAATAGTTTTTTCTAATGCTCCTATTAAATTTTGTATATCTGATGACTTCTGAACAATATCAATACGTACATTGGCTACGTCCATATATTTATAAAATTCGATTAACAAATCTTTATTATAATATGATACCACATAAAATTTGTTATAAGGAAAGAAAACATTTTTTTTTAAGAATTGCATAAATTGATTTTTTCCATCTGTTTTTAATGAATATAAAAAATTGTAATCAATAAGAACAATTGTAATGATTGATATGATATTTTGTTCAAAAATTTTTTGTGATATAGATTCATAATCAATTGGATATTTTTGTTTATATGTTTTTTGAAATGTAAATTTTTCACTATTATCTAAAGGATCAGTTTTGGCATAGAAATTTTCATTATTTTGAAAACTGACTAAAAAAGGTTCATAAATGTTTTGACAGTTTACAACTTTAAATAAAATAAATAAATGCGATTCATATTTTTTTTTATATTTTTTTAATTTCCATATTAATTGGTTTATACATGGTTTATTAGAATTTTTCAATAATATATTTTCTATATTAATGTTCATTTTTTTTATAACATGTCTTGGATTATTTTTGGTGTCTAATTCAATTTGTAGGTTGAAATTTTCATTAGTTTTTTGAATTATTAAAGGAAAGAAAACGGTAAAATGTTTATCTGTTGATTTGTAGGAGTTAATTTGATACATAATTTTTTGTTCTTTTATTTTTGAGCATTCATGATAAACAAGATTATAACAAGAAGTATAAACAAAAGCATTACACGATTCACTTAATTGTACATTATTATTTTCTTGAATTGATGACAAAGATAATTTTATATCTAATTCTTTTTCATCATATACAAATATATTTAAATAAAACATATATTTGTTTTGATCAATTTTGTTTCTGTAATATAAATCACTTATATATATTTTTTTATTTTCTATAGGATAAATAAATAATGACTGTGCTTCTTTTACATATACATTTTGATCATTTAGGCATTTTATAATAACATACCAGTATTCATTATTTCGATATTTTTTTATATCTATTGCAAACTCTATAATGTCATTATTTTTAATTACACTTTTTTCAATATCTATTTTATGTTCTTCATCAATAATTGGTTTGAAGCTAGAATTAGGTAACAATAATTTGTGATTATATATATTAAATCTATTTTCCGTTTTTGTAAGAACGGATGTAAATCTATGTATGGATTTCATTTCTATTAGACAATTCTTGAAAATATGTCCTTCCAAAAAGAGTAATTTGAATTGTACAATAAGTGGGTTTTCTATTAATTCGTAATTATCAATCGGCTATCAAAATAAAATATATATATATATATATATATATATATATATGTATATGTATATATATGTATATATATATATGTTGTATGTTACATAATATTTTGCATAATATAAAAATATAGTATATTACAATAATTCTATTGTTTCATTATTATTTTTATTACTTCCACTTTTAAGAAAATCAAAGGGGGCGTAGACTTAATTGCCATGTGTGAAGCAATCCATGTAATGGTATCAGAATATTTATTTATAAATTTGTTTATAAAATTTTTTGAGCACACATCATCTGATACCCTTTCTAATATTTCCTTATGTTCTGAATTAATTACAAAATTTATGGCATCGATAGTATAAACATTAATAACCCACATTTTATCCCTATCGATATCAATAATAGGGTTATTGATATTTTCTATAAGTACATCAAATTTTTTAGTTATAACCTAAAAGGGAAAAACAAATAAAATAATATATGTACACTATTGAGTATAACATAATATAAATAAAAAAATATATATATGTATATGTACATATATATATATATATATATATAATATATTTATATTTCAAAAATTTTTTTTTTAATAATAAATCTTTTCCTTATTTATATAAAAAAAGAAATATTACCTCATTACGTTTTGATTTCAAGAGAAATTTATAACTTCTAAAAATATATGTGCATTCATCAAAAGGATTGGACTTGATATTTAAACATGGATTTGTAGCATTTTTATTAAAACAAGAATTGGAATAGCATAAATCTACTGGTAGTTTAATACTAATCATTATTTTATCTTTCAAAAAAAAAAAAAATATATATATATATAAATATATTTGTAAAACATTTTAATAATAATAATAATTTTTATTATTTTTTTTATTTTTTTTTTATTTTTTTTTTAACATTTTACGTTTTCATTTAAATAATTACCAGCTTGTAATGTTGTGTCTATTTTATCAAAGTCTATTTGTACTTTGTAGATAGATTCGTGAGCTCCATAAAAATTTTTGGTAGTAAATAATTGAACGTCAAAATTTTTTCTTATATCTGGAATTAAATTTAATATCTTAAAAAAAGGTGAAAAAAAATATTATAATTGTATATAAGAAATATATATAAATTATATATATATATACATATATATATTATATTGTATTATTTTATGTATACTTCTGCATTTGTGGTACTGTTACAATATAGCAAGAAGAGATTATTGGAAGTTGATTTTTGTAGGAACACTTCAGCTAGCTGATCAGAATATATAGTACATTTTTGTTTCTCTGAGCGTGAATCATTTTTTTCAGCAATAGAAAATATCCTAAAAAAATATATGCATTATATAAATATATATATATATATATATATACATATATGTGTTCATTTTAACATTTTGGATACTCTTTTTATGTATAATTTTTTCATCATTTATTTATTTATTTATTTGTTTATTCATTTTGTTGAACCATATGCCCTCCGAATTTAACCCCTCCTTTGATATATCCACAGAGATCTTTAAAATATAAGTGGAAGGATATATAGTTGGTATAGAGGAAAAAAAAGTTTCTTTTAAAAATAAAATATATTCATATACATATAAGAAGAAAAAAAAATAAGAATATTATAAAATAATAATAATAAATGAATTAATTAATTACTTAAAGATTTTTCTGAGTATTCATATTCAGGTGGAACATTTTTTGTATTCTCTTTATTTTCAAAAGGATAATGATATATTTTAAATTTCTTTAATTCATCATTAGTTAATTTTAATAAGTACATTTTAGCTGTTATGACATAATCACAGGAGTCTTAAATAAACAAAAAAAAAAAAATAAACAATAATAATAAAATATTAAAATGGTATTACATACTATTTAAATATAATATGTAGATATATACATAATATAATTGACAATCATTTGGCAATATATATATATATATTTATGTCATATTATACTATATTTTTTTTGTTTTATTATATTTATTTATTTTTTATTTTAATTTTCATGCCTTTATCTTTCATTTGTGTCGAGTTAAGTTTAATTTCCACGTTTTCATTTATTTCATTGGTCTCTTCTTTTTTAAATTGTAATATTTGTAAGTTGTCTTACATAATTATATACACACACATACAAATTATCAAAAAAAAAAAAATAAATATATATATATATATATATTAAAAGAAAAGAAAAAATATAGATATATCCTTTATGTTTGCTAGATAACAATTTAATTATATAAAGAGAAAAGATAAATTACGAGCAGGTATTAAAGAAACTAAAAAAAATTCCTTTCCACTTTTTTTGACATTGAAGGTTAAGTTTAGTTCTACTTCGTATTTTGTGACGTTACTTTTGATTGTATTTATCTACAAGTTAAAATGTTTTATTTTGTTTATACTTTTTTCTAGGAACATATATATGTATATATATATATATATTTAAAGAATATCTATATTTTAAAAAATACATATACATATTTAAACATATTTATATTTTCATGTTGATATCTTTCTTTCTGTTCTTACTTTTTTCGCGTTTTTAAATGTAAATATAAAATTGTCATCATAAATTGAGGTGGTACATTTTATTAGAAACATGAAAAATAAAAAGAATAATTTCATTTTGAAAAAAATACAAATAAATAAAAATAAATATAAATATAAATATATATATATATATATATATATTTTTATGAATTATATGCTGTTATATGTTTCTATTATGTAAAAGGCTTTCGTTTATTTGTTCATTTCGATATAATATTGTATCATTAAAATATGCACTTTATATTTTATTTCCTTAAAAAAGAAAAAGAAAAATGTCTCATTTTTTAGACATTACATATTGTAAATATTATATGCGTCTATAAATATTATACTTATATATATATATATATATATATATATATTTATTTATTTATTTAAAAGAACAAGTTGAAATATAAATAATAAATATGATATATAAATATAATATATTTTTATTAACTAATTTTATATAAATAATCTATATTTTTAAGAAATATTTATATATAATATATATAATGCACTCTCTATTTTATTAAATATATATATTATACTATATAAATATATATATAGCATAATTTTTATGCGCGTTGCTCATCTTTTGAGGAAAAAAAAAAAAAAAAATATATATATATAAATATAAAATATACATATATATTATAAATTTATAAAATAATTATAATATAGAGCTTACAAATATATAATTCTTTTTTATTCTCATAAATATAATATATATATATATATAATATTGTATATATTATAAACATTTCTTTTTATTTATCTCATTGTGATATTCTTATTTCTTTTTAAAAACAGTTCCATAAAGGAAACACCGTGAAATTATAAAAATATATATATATATATATATATATATTTTTGTTTTATTTTATGAGTTATTATATTTTGATAATCATATACAAAATGAACATATTTCCGTTATTCCACTTGTTTATGTAAAAATATATATATATATATATATATATATAGAGTTGATTTATTTGTTGCTCTTAATTTGATATTTCATATATTTAGTTCTTTTTTTATTCCTCATATATATATATATATATATATATATATAATTGTATTAACAATTTTATATTATTATTTTTTAAAAATATGGAGTAATTATTTTTTTTTTTTTTTTTTTTTTTATATATAACACATAAGATTTATTCTTTTTATACATGATAATTGTTAATAAAGTAAGAGAAGCAATACATAAAAAAGTCATCGATATAAGGAAACGAAGAAAAGATAGTGAAGAAAAAGAAAAGAAAGAAGAAAGCGATGAAATAGATTTTGATGCTTTAGTTGATAAAAATGTAAATGAATTAAATATAGAAAATAAAGAAGAAAGAGAGAAAATAAAAGAAAGATGGAAAATAATTTTGAGAAATAATGCTAAGAAATATGGAAAAATATCTGAAGGAAATAAAATAAAAATATATAATGAAGGTACATTAGCCTTTCGTGATATATTGAATTCAATTAATAAAGGAAAAAAACGTGTTTGGTTAGAATCTTATATTTTTGATGATTCTAAGCTTGCAGAAGAAGTAGTTAATAGTTTATGTAAGGCTTCCAAAAGAGGATGTGATGTTATTTTATTAATTGATTATATAGGAAGTTTAAAAATGAAAAATAAATGGGCACAAGAATTAAAAGAACATGGTGTACATGTGATATTTTTTAATACATTTTTAAATTCATTTTTTAATATGTTGCCTATATTTTTTCGTGATCATAGAAAAATATTAATTGTAGATAATACTGCTTACTGTGGTTCAATGAACGTTTCTGAAAATGTATTTCCAAGTGAAGTAATTTATGAGCACGAAGAGGATACAACAGATGATTCAGATGAAATATTAAAAAAAAAAAAATGTAATGATGAAAACGAAGATGGAAATGACAAGAACATGATTAGAAATTTTAATAATGATGTTAACAAAAGTATTACTTATGATGATGTTAATAAGGATATATATAAAAAAAAGAAATGTTTAGAATATTATGATTTACATATAAAAATAAAAGGGCCAGCTGTTAAAGATTTAGCTGATGTATTTATTGATTCTTTAAAAATGTCTAAAAGTTTAATTAGTAGAGAATCTATAGAAGATCAAAAAAAATATCAAGATGAAAATTCTTGTTATGTTCAAGTTTTAGAATCTAATGTTTTAAGAAAAATTAGATCTATTCAATCAACATTTGATTATATTATTAGAAATGGAGCTACAAATAATATTTATATAACAACAAGTTATTTTTTACCACCAGGATTTTTAAGAAGAGCTTTATTTTCAGCTTTATATAAAGGTGTTAATATTTCATTTTTATTTTCTGGAAATTCAGATGTATTTGGTGATGTCCCAGCTACTTATTATATAATGAAAAAGATATTAAAAAGAATTGATATGAAAAAAAAAGCTTTATTAGAATATAATAATATAATATCAAATTATATAAATTTACATAAAAGTTTTATTAGATATCCAATCATATTTGATAAATATTATAATAATTATGAAAAAAAAAAAAAAAAAGAAAGAAAAAATAAAGGATCAATGAATTTTTATTTTTTTCAAAAAAAACATTGTCATGCAAAAAATCTAGTAGTAGATAATTTATGGTGCTCTATCGGATCATATAATTGGGATCGATTTTCATCAAGAAGAAATCTTGAAGTTATGATATCCATATTTGATAAAAAAATTTCTGATCAATTTATAAAAGAACATCAAAATAAAGTTATTAACGATTCTATTCAAATAACATTATCTCAATTAATTAATAGAAATTTTTTTCAAATATTTATGAGCTATTGTGCATATCATCTTGGAAAATTATCAGGTAGAAATATTTTCGATGGATTGTCTAATAATAGCAAAAAAACTATACTTAGAAAAGCTATCATAAGCAAGTATTTAAATGACAACTGTATACAAAATATATCTTTAAACATGATGTGGGGTGTTTAACGTGCATACAAAAAAAAAAAAAAAAAAAAAAAAAAAAAAAAAAAAAAAAAAAAAAAAAAAAAAAAAAAAAAAAAAAAAAAAAAAAAAAAAAAAAAAAAAAAAAAAAAAAATAAAAAAAAAAAAACAGGAGTGACATGATACAAAATAAATAATATAAAATATAAAATAAAAAATAACAAATGTATATTAAGAAACATAAAATGTAAAATATAAAATACAAAATATAAACTATAAAAGTATATCATGAAAATGTCATCACAACATGACATATATGTATATATATATATATGTATTTATAATTAATACATAAAAATTAATTGATACCACAAAATTGTAGATTTGTACAAAAAAAAAAAAAAAAAAACTCTTCCATAACTTTTTTCATTTCATCATAAGTCAATTTGTTGTTAAAAACGTTGAAACTTTTGTCTAACCTATAAAAAAAAATACATACACATATATATATATATATATATATATATATATATATATTTATTTATTTATTTATTTATATTATGTATATATTTTCATTTTTTTATTTGCGTTACCTAAAATGCTCCTCGCTGAGAGCGTGTTTTTTTATTAAATGAGATATAATTTTACTCTTATTATTTACATCTTGTTGTAACAATATCTGGTCTTCTTTAAATTTTTTGATTTCTTCCGTTAGAAGATTTATTTCATTCAAAAGTTCTTGTGTTGGCATAGCATCCTTTTCACAAGGATTTTTATTATCATCATTTTTATTATTATTATTAATAATTTTCTGTTTTTCGTCATTAAATGTAGTATATATGTCTTGAAATTTATTTGAAAGATGCTCATATTTTTTCTCAATCATTTTATTTTTTTTAATTTCATATGAAAGTAATTTTTTTGTTTCCCTCAATTGACTATGAGCATTATTTTTATTTTTCAAATATATAGATTTATATTCATCTAATTGATACTTATAATAATTAATTTTGTTTATTAGTTCTTCTTGTAAACAATTATTAGTAAGATTATAATTTGATATGTTTTTAATGGTCGTATTTTTTTGGGTCTTACATGATAATGCAAGATGGTTTGATGATGCTTTCTCATGGATCACATTAATAGTATGATCATTATTATTATTATGTAGCATATTATCATCATTATTATTATTATCATGTAGCATATTATCATCATTATTATTATCATGTAGCATATTATCATCATTATTTTCATGTGTCATATCATTATCTATCTCTTTTAATAATTTTCCACTTTTTATATTTTCCCCCTTTAAATGACTAAATTTCCAATTCTGCATATTTTTTTTTTTTTTTTTTTTTTTTTTTCTTTTTGCTTGCATATGCCATGCGTCATTTCCCTTCCCACGTTTATAATATTTCACATGATAACAATTTTTATGATTTCTTAAAAACATTTTAAATCTATTGACTACGTTGTTTTCATTTATTTTTATATCATAAAGTAATTTTTTATATCCATATAGATCTTCCTTTATAATTTGTATATATTCATAATATTTTATTAATTTGTTTTCAAGTTGATGTTTTTGTTCATTAATTTTTGTGTATAAGAAGTTTTTATTTTTTATATCTTCTTGCATATTTTGAATATAACATTTTAATTGGAAATTTTGTTTCATATATGTCATTTTGTCTTTTAAAAGATTTTGTAGATTTTGATTTTCTTTTTCTAATTTATTAATTTCTTTTTCCATATATTCATATTTTTCACTTAATCTAATATCATCATTCAATATATCATGAGAAATATCTTGCTCAGTTTTTATATGTGATATTTGTCCAGCTAGTTGTAGTAATTGATATGTTTGTCTTTCGTTTATATCGTTTAACATTTTTTCTTTTTTCTTTAATGTTTTTATTTCTTCTATATATTTATCTATCATATTATTAAAATTATTTATTTTATTCATATCTGAATAGCAGTAAATGGTATCTGTAAAAAGGCTTTTCATATCACTCATAAGTAATTTTGCTAACATATCTATATGTTCATTTTTATTGTGATTTTCAACTTTGTCTACATCACTGTTTATTTCGTCATTTTTTTTTATTTCGTCATTTTTTTTTATTTCATCATTTTTTTTTATTTCATCATTTTTTTTTATTTCATCATTTTTTTTTATTTCATCATTTTTTTTTTTAATTTCATCATTTTTTTTTTTTTTGTCCTTCCCACAAACATCTGAACAACGATCATTATTATTATATTTATTATTGTAGAGGTGCTTTTCCTTTATGTTCATTTCTTTTTTCTCATTACCCCCTCTTCTTACATCTCTTGTTGAGGTCACTATATCTTCAAATAAATTGATATATTTTTCCTTTCCAAAATTTAAACTTACATTTTTTATTAATACTTTTTCAAGACTATCTAAAAGAGAATCATTCATATAAAATTCAGTTTCTACTGATACATCTTTTTGATTAATTTTTTTTATTTCATTTTGATTATAATATTGGGGGGAACTTTTCTCTTTTTTTTCTTCTTCATTATTTATTACACCTATGATGGGTTCAGAAAGCGAACCGTTCATTTCATTTTCTCCATCTTTATTTATAACACAGTATGATAATATGTTATCGTTTAAATTTTCTTTTTTTTTAATATAATTTTTTTTATTTTTTGATATTAATAAAGAATCAACGTAATTTTGTTTTTTTTCCAATAAGGCAAATTCATTTTTATTTGTATAACAGTTTGAAGTATTAAAATGAAAATTGTCATATTTTTTATTATCATAATATATATTATTATTACATACACATTTATCATTCTCTTCATTTTTATAATCTTCAAAAGTATTATTACATATTTTTTCCTGGGTCCTTATTTTCATGTTATCATAATATATCTCTTCATTTGAAGCATCGTTCTGATTACATTCAAAATGCATAAATACATTTTGATCATTATTTAAAGGTATCATATCATTTTGTTTATTTTTTTCTATTTTATTCTTTTTTATTAAAATGTTAGTTATTATGTCTTTCTTTTCTTCTTCAAGTGGATCGCTTTGAATAAGTGCTTCTCTTTTTATACTATCTATTATATTATTATTATTATTATTATTATTATTATTATGGTCATATATTATATCCTCTTCATTTATATGATTTTCTTTTGAGGGACTTTTTTCTCTTGATACACATAAATCTACTGACGTTTGCTTACAACAATTCATATTTCTTTCTTCTTGAATAAAATACGATTCATCTTTATTTTTTTCTTCAAATAGTTCTTTATGAAGGTGATTGATAATTTTATTTTTTGCTATCTCCAAGTTATTGAAAAAATTAAACATAATTATATATTCAAATAAGAAAATAGGAAGGAAACTATTTTAATAATGGGGAACAAAAAAAAAAAAAAAAAAAAAAAAAAAAAAAAAAAAAAAAAAAAAAAAAAAAAAAAAAAAAAAAAAAAAA
>NC_031486.1:305473-306619 GCF_001602025.1 Plasmodium gaboni | reverse complement strand
TGACATCGGAAAAAAAATGTACCCTTCTTTTTCCAGCTTCTCTTAAAGATTTATTTATTTATATATTTATATATATTTATTTTTTTTTTCAATTTTTGTTTAAAAATGTAAACGTAAAAATATATATATATATATATATATATATTTAGATGTATTTATTATATATATATAATATTATTAATTTTTAAAAATAATGTTTTTTCAAGAGTTTATAAAAAAAAAAAAAAAAAAAAAAAAAATAAATATATATAAATATATAAATAAATAAATCTTTAAGAGAAGCTGGAAAAAGAAGGGTACATTTTTTTTCCGATGTCACACTTTAATTTTCAAGGTTTAAAAAAATAAACAACCAAAAAAAATTAAAATAAAAATAAAAATAAAAATTAAAAACATAATATATATATATAATGAATATATATAGATAATAAGGAACATAACAAGATATAAGTATATATATATATATATATATATATATATATATATATATAATATAAGAAGGAACGCATATATATATATTTTTCATATATATAAATATTTTAAATTTTATATTATAATATATCAAATATATTAAAGGTAATACATAAAAATGTGATTATATATATATATATATATATATATATATATATATTTATTTATTTAAAATTTTCTATATATAAAATACGAAATATACGTTAAAAATTTTGTAGTGTGCTTTTTTTTTTTTATAAATCAATAATTTGTATTTATTAAATAGAACGGTAATTTTTGATAAAACTGTTATTTTAATTTTATATTTTTTTATGATATATATATAAATAAACCATATTATTTATTTTTAAAAAAATAACGTAACATTGTATGAGTCTATACAATGTTTGTGAAGATGGATGACAAGCGTGTGTAAAGAAAAAAATATATTATATATTTATATATATTGAACGAAAAGATGTGCATACACATACACAATTTATTTAATTAAAATGTTTTGTTATATATATATGTTAAAAAAAAATATGAAAGCATTTTATGAAAATATTTATAAATAACAAATGAATATGTGACCATTTGAAAAAGTTCAAATGAATATATATATGAACAAATAACAAAAAAAAAAAAAAAAAAAAAAAAAAAAAAAAAAAAAAAACATATATATATATATATATA
>NC_031486.1:303508-305173 GCF_001602025.1 Plasmodium gaboni | reverse complement strand
AAAAAGTAAAAATATATGTAAAAAAAAAAAAAAAAAAAAAAAAAAAAAAAAAAAATATATAAAAAAAAAAAAAAAAAAAAAAAAAAAAAAAATAAAAAAAAAAATAAAAAAAAAAAAAAAAAAATAAAGAGGAAAAAAAAAAAAAAAAAAAAAAAAAAAAAAAAAAAAAAAAAAAAAAAAAAAAAAAAAAAAAAAAAAAAATATACATATAAACATATATATATATATATATATATATATATATATATATATTTTTATTTATATAACCGTTTAATTATGTTTGAAATATTGGGCTTATTTCTACACCGAACCTTTTGCTCCTACCTCTTTTGAATGTCCACATATTGCCTTGTTGGGTTGCCCACATATACACCCCCATATTTTATAATTTTATTATTTTCCTTTTGTTCATTTATATGAGCTGTAAAACTAAGTAATCGTGATATAAAATAAAAGGATGGATAATAATCTAAGGGTATATTTAATATATGAAATACTAATAAAGTATAATAATATAATGTTGGATATATATTTTTATGTTTTAAAAAATAATTTTCAACATATATAAAATTATATAAAATATTTATATTATGTTGAGATGTTAGATTACAATAATCTTCAATATATTTTTTGAGAATATTATTTTTTTTATTAAAATTATTATTTTTATGGAAAAAGAAATTTAAATAATTTTGTGGAATATGATCATCACATATTATATTTTTATTTTTATTTTCATTTTCATTTTCATTTTCATTTTCATTTTCATTTTCATTTTCATATATTTTAAAGTTTAAAAAATATTGTAAGGATGTATGTAAATTTATTTCTTTAAATATATCTATATAAAACGTTATCATAGATATACATATATTAAAATAATTTTTACACATATTACTTATCATTCTTATTAAAAATGTTGATTCATTAATATTATTATCACATAATATAATCAAAACACTGCTTATAAGTTTTATACTATATATATCATAATTAACTGAAGGAACCTTACAAATAGGTTCATTACTTTGTATGGAATTATTTATATGATGATTCTTATATATATTATCTATATTAATTTTATCATTTTTTTCTTGTATATTTTTTTTAATATAATTTAATTTTAAACAAAAATTCAAAAAAAGACAAGAACAAAAAAAATCATTTGTATATATTTTATGATCAATATTAACATTTTTATAATTTTCTAAAGAATATTTTGGATTTATTAATTTTAAATAGCTAGCCAATATTTCATAATAACATATATTTATATCAATAAAACCTTTTTTATTTTTATCCTGTGAACAATGAATAAAATAAATTCTTAATAATTCTAATAAATTACAATTTGAAACATTATTATGCATTTCAAATATTCTTTTTTCGTCTAATAACTTTAAAGAATTCATAAAAATATTTCTTTTTTCTTTTAATTCTTTTATATTGGGTAGTTTTTTATAAAGAAATAAGTATATGGTTTCTTCAAAATTTCCGTACGTGCAAAGGTCACCAATATTAATACCTCTGTAAAAAATATCTGCAACATGATAAAAAAAATAAAACATACAAGGAATATAACATATTAATATTATATATATAAAGAAATTCAAATGAATAGGAATACACACATAAATACATAAATATATAAATATATAAATACAT
>NC_031486.1:276191-300908 GCF_001602025.1 Plasmodium gaboni | reverse complement strand
TATTTTTAAAAGAATATGTGAATAATTGTATATAAAATTTACTTTCTTTTTATAGGACAAAAAGTAACCTGTTTAATAAACGCTGTGTCTATAGGAACATTGCTCTTTATAGGATGCGAGGTAATAAAAATAAAGAGAACATATATATATATTAATGTGAATTGTATGTATGCAGGTGCATCGAAAAATTCCATAATATAAATATTATACATTATGTGTTATATATTTATTATTATTGTTTTATATATACATTTTTAGATATTGTTGAATGAGATAAAACAACACATAAGCAGAAAAGTACGACTTTGTAAGTGGCTAAGTTTTTGTTTTTCTTGTCTTATCTCTTTTGCTTTAATTAGTTTTACAACAAGTATGGCACCTCATACTCATGGAGATATAGATACCCTTGTGAATATTCATGATCATAATCATTAAATTTTTTTATATTGTTATATTGTTATTTATTTTATTTTTTTATTATTTTATTTTTTTTTATTATTTTAATTTTTTTTATTATTTTAATTTTTTTTATTATTTTAATTTTTTTTTTTTTTTTATTTTATTTTTTATTTTTATTTTTTTTTTTTCAATTTTGGTTTAAAAATGTAAACGTAAAAATATATATATATATATATATATATATTTAGATGTATTTATTATATATATATAATATTATTAATTTTTAAAAATAATGTTTTTTCAAGAGTTTATAAAAAGATAAAAAAATGTGAAATAAATAAATAAATAAATAAATATATATATATATATATATATATTATATTATATTATATGTAAAATTGTTTGATTTCACTTGGTATATGATTTGGTGGCGTAATTATATAATAGATAATATATTTGAGTAGATCTTTGTAGAATAAATGTGAATACTTTCAATATATTATTATTTTCTAAATATTTGTTTGCAATTTTTTTTAAATTAATTTTGTTGATATGATTTAAATTGATATGTTCGATATTAATTTTATTAACTTTTTGATTACTTAACATAGCATATGTAAAATAAATAACACATGTTAAAATTTTTTTGAGAACAAGAATATCAATTTCTATATTTTCAAGGAATTTTTTAATATTATCTGATGTATATTTTTTATCATTAAATATATTATAATCTGTATTAAATAATTCTGTAGTAATTTCATGTGCATTTTTTTTGAATCCACTTTTATCATATATAAATTTATTTAAAAGTGTTTGATTTTTATTATCATTTGTTTTTTCTTTTATTGTTAAATTATTTAATAAGAAGAAAATAATATTTGTTAATTTTTTCATAGCCATAGATACACTTTTTAACATATGGAAATTTTCATATTTAATAATATTAATAAAATAAAAGCATGTATTCATAAAAACTTTTAAAATAATTTTAATATATTCATAATATTTTGTTTTTGATTGTTGAACATATTCATCATATAAACCTATATCATATTCTATAATATCTAAACATAAATTAATACAATGAAATTTTATTGAATATTTAGGTATAATATTTTGTAATATTCTATGTGTTCTAATATTTTTTTTCCTTTTTTCTAATGCAATATTATTTAAATTTTTATTTAATAAATCATTTTCATCTTTTAAACTTATATCATATATAACAAATATAGATAATATATTTAAAAGATCTTTTATATATTGAAGTATATATGTATGTTCTTTAATTATATTACATATATTCAAAGATATTTCATTAAATTCAAATTTTAATGTATTATCTAATACAAAATTTTCATTATCTTTTATAAATTTTTTATTATAATCTTCATCATTATTATTATATGTATCATAATAATTATTTAAATTATTTAATTTGTTCTTATTATATATTCTTGTATATCTATCATAATCATTCTGTGTCTTAAATAGCTTATCATCATAAAAATTATTATAAATAAAATTATTTTTTCTTTCTTTATATAAATGCGTATTATAAGTACTTTTTATATTACGTACGTTTTTTCTTACATTTTTATCAAACATATTGTCATCATCATAATTTTCTTCTTCCACTTCATCATCATCATCTTCATAATTTTCTTCTTCCTCTTCATCATCATCATCATCTTCATAATCTTCCTCATCCTCTTCATCTACATTTTCATGCTCCTCCTCATAATCATCCGAATCTATTAATTCATCTTTCTTGTCCTCCGTCATTGTTTTCTTTTTCTTTTTACTTTTCAACATTCGTCTTTCTTGTTTGATTTTATTCATTTCAGCAATTTTTAATTTCTTCATGCCTAAATAATTCTGATGTATGTAGAGGAGATAATTTTTATAGAGTCTCAACAAATAATACGTGCTGGAATAAATGATATCTAAATTAACAACATCTACATTGGCGTGATTAATATATTCTTCTGAGTTATTTTTATCAGCATGTATATCTTCTTTATATAAACTATCAAACAGTAGCTGATTATTATTATTATTATTATTAATATTATTAATATTAATATTATTAATGTGATTATTTTTATCTTTCATGTGAAAAAAATCTTTCTTTGGGTTATTATTTTTTTTTGATTTATCAACATGCATCATGATATTATTATAATAACTTGAATTAATTTTTCTCTGCTTTGTGAAGTTACATGTAGAAGAATAACATAAACATTTATAAATTAAATTATGATTATTTGTAGTGAAATTATTAACCTCATGAGCTATTTCATTCGATTTCATTAAATAATTATTAATTATTAGATGATTTATAAATATATTAATATTTTTTAAAATCCACTTACTTATTATATTAAATAAATATAATCCCTTCTTATCAACAACTTTTAATATAACTGTTATATATGCAATAATAAGGACAGGCAGAGGGATGTATATATTTTTATTTTCTAAAAAGTTTGTAGGGAATGATAAAAAAGAAATACTTGATGATAAATTATTAAATTTATATTCATATAAATTATCAAATATATTACTTTTTAAAAATAAATTAAATAAATCTTCTTTAAAAACAAATTCATTTATATATGTTGTATCACATAAGGCACATAATAAAAAACATGTGTGTAAAATTTTATTTTCTACTTGTTTATTTAAATGTTGATGAAATAAAAATAAATTCCCTTTAATTAAATTCTTTATATTATTCTCATCTATTTTTATATCTATTTCATATAAACCAATTTTATTTAATAAAAATATTAATAAATTTATACTCATAAGATTTAAATCATTCTTATTATATAAAAAATTACAACAATAAGATTCTTCATATATATTCAAACTTTTATTATTAAGATGAATTTTATTTTTAAGTCCATTTTTTAAATTAAAATTGGTAAGTTTATTATTAAAACTATTACATATATTATTATCATCATTATTATTATATATATGATGATCATGATGATGATCATCATCATACATATCATCGTCATAATTTATATCACTATCATATTTGGAATATTTATTTTCTCTTCCTTTATATTTTCTTTTTTTCTTTCTATCTAATAAATCTTCTGTATCTGTAAACAATTGACTTCTTCTCGAAAAAAAATTCGATTTTTTTTTATTTGCATTATGGTTTGTATTATTTATTTGATTGCTTTCTCCTCTTAATAAAAAGTGTACACTTTTTTGTGCATTAAAATTCTTTTTTTTTTTATAAAATAACTCTCCTTTATTAGCACGTCTGTTACGATAATAATAAGACTTATCATCATCATCATCATTATTATTAATATTAATATTATCATTATTATTTGTATTATATATTTTCTTCTTACCTTCATAATACATAAAAACTTCAGTGTTATAATCAATAAACTTATAAATGTTATTATAAAAATATATAGGTATTATTGCATTTCTATTTATATAAAAATTTTTATAAGAATCAATAAATAATGTACTTATAAATTCGCTCAAAACATTTTGATCAATTCTTCTTATTAAAGATAAGAACATATTTTTTGTATGTCCTATATTATTAAAATCTTCATTATTATTAGACATATTATAATAACCATAACTATTATTATTATAATGATTATTATTATTATTGTTATTATTATTATTGTTGTAGTGATATATATTTAATAGTGTATATAAACATTCATATATATATATAATAGTATATTTATTTAATATAGGGTGCTTTTTTGTTATTAATATTATTAATAATTCTAATAAGTCATCAAAAAATTCATTACTTTTTAATATTAATTTTGAATATTCATTATGAACATCATAATACATCTTTTCATTGTTAGGATAATTATCATATAAATCATCAACTAAATATATATTATTATTATTATTATTATTGTGAGATATTCCATTTGATAATATATTATTATCTTTTTTCTTTAAATGCTTTTTATTTGTATTAATATAATAATAACTATCACTAAAAAATGTACTATTATTATTATGATGATTAAGATAATTTTCATTATTTATATGATTATCATTTATATCATTTAAAGACATGAAATTTTTATTTTTACTACTACTTATTTCATGAACACTATTACGTATATCCATATATGGATATGTATCATTCATATTTATATTTGAATTGTTGTAAATTTTTTTTTGAGGTATATTTAATATATTTCCTTGAAATTCTTTATTCAAAATTTTTCTTGAAAACAGATTAGACATTTTTAATTTTTTATTATATTTTATATTTTCAATTCTAAACTTATCAAACTTATTATTATTGTTATCATTTTGGTTATCATTTTCGTGGTTATCATTTTGGTTGTTATCATTTTGGTTGTTATCATTTATGTTGTTGTCGTTACTTTTATTTTTTCCATCTGTCTTATATTCTTGCTCATTTCCTAATTTCTCATTTTCTTCTAAGAGTTTTTTTTTGGTCTTGCTTTTTTGCTTCTCTTGTTCTCTCCACTCTTTATCTTGATCATGATCATCTTCATTGTCACTTCTTTCTATACACCTTAACATGAAATTTTTTTTATTTTTAAATAAATTATGAAATCCTTTATTAATATGTGATAAATATGTGAATGCAAATTTTTTATTATGTGAGAAGAAAAATATACTAATAAATAAATATACAATAAATAATATAGGTGTTATTTGAATATTGAAATTAATATAATAAGATGATTTTATAACAAATGTTATATTTTTTAAATGTTTTTGAATATTATTTATTATATAAAAATAATTCTTTAAATAATATATTTTCTTATTTATAGTATTACTTTTAATTTTTAAAACTATATCAATCAAATAAGTAATTTTTTCTATATATGTTTTATATACTAATAACCAATTTTTATAATTAATATTTAAATAATTTAAACTATTATATATATATACATTCTTTTGTAAATAATAATATTCTTTTAATTCTTCACGTATTCTTTTCTTTCCTTCTAATCTCTCCTTATAATTAATACAACTTTTGTTTAAATAATATTTGTTTAAAAAACTTTTTAAATATGTATGATTTCCAATAATTTCATTCAATTGTTCAAAGTTCAAGCAACCATCATTATTATAATCATTATTATTATCATTATTATTATAATCATTATTATTATCATCATCATTATTATCATCATCATTATTATGATGATTATTATTACAATTCAGAGAATCACTTATGTGATCCATCTCATCTATATCACTTTTATTCACATAATAATTATCAAACATATCATTACTATGAATATTTTTATTTTTATTTTTTTTTGTATCTTTCTTTTTATTTAATCCAATTCCATCTTCTAGTTCATTACTTGCATATCTGTGGTTATTATACATGCAATAGTTATCATATAAAAACTTATATTGAGAAATACATTTATTATTACTACTATTATATTGATTCAATTTTGTTGAGCACATACAGAAATTTACATATGTATTAATAATACTAGTATATAATAAATTTACATTATTATTAGGAGTATTATTCAAATTATATATATTATTATTGTTATTTTTTATATTATTATTATTATATTGAGCTGGATTAGCATCATTTTTTATATAATGAATATGTTCAATGTTAGAATAGTTATATACGTTTTGAAAAGAAAAATCATAATTAAATAAATAATAATGATATATATAATGTTTTAAATATGTATCATTATAATTCTTTATAATATGTATATAATGATTTATAAAATTCTGTATATTATCATAATTAAATATAGGATTTAAAAATTCAAAAATATTTTTGTTTTCATCAAAATTGTCTTCATTAATAATATCATATATATTATTAGTATAATTTTTTTTTCTTTTTTTTTCTTTTTCTTTTTGTGTCTTATTCTGTTCGACACAAAAATTATCAATATTATTAATACCATCTTTATTTACATTATGTTGTTTATAATTATGTTGTTTATAATTATGTTCCTTATTGTTATTCTCACAATTATCACTTATCAAATTTATATTCATAAAACATTCTACATATTTATCTATATTATTTAATATATGATCAATTATAGGTATAAAAATATTTAACATATGAAATGATATTTTATAAAATAATATTTTTTCTGTATCTTTTAATTTTTGAATATTTACATTTTGAGTTATATAATAAAATACATTAAATTTATTTATCCACATTTTATTTATAAAACTGATAATATAATCTTTCATTTTTTTATTTCTTGATAACATATAAATAATATTTAAACTTTTAATAAAATAAGAATTCTTCTCAAAAATATTATATTGTTTTATGTTATTAATATTGTTTAAAAATATATTCTTTTTATAATAATCTTTACTTTCATATTTTTTTAAAAGGTTAGAACTATAATATTTTTTATCATCAAAGCATTTATTCTTTTTTCTCAGTATATTATAATTATCATCATCACTATTGTCATTATAATTATTATAATCATTATTATTATCATCATCAACATCACCATCATCACCATCATCAACATCATTATCGTGTAAATCCCTCCCCTTTTTATTCTTAACTATGTGCCCTTTCTTTGTCTCTACATCTTTTAATACATTATATTTAGATTTTCTATTACTTCTACCAGGTGAATCCTTTTCGTCATAATAATCTGCACAAATTAACTCCGATATATTATCATAACTAGAAAATTTAATTACAATATCATTTATTAGACAATTTAAGAAGCATTCATTTTCTAACTCCAAACCTTCTTCGATATTAGATGCCATAGTTCTTTTTTTTTCTACATTTTTTGAAGGTATAAAAGAAAGACCTAATAAAGATAGTATACAATTTTCTATCAAAGAATCTGAACTAGAACTTGAACTTAAATTGGAATTATTTAAGAATAAATATTTCCTTGTTATAATTTCATAAAAATATAATATTAATTTCGTTATTGGTGTTTTACTATAATTATTTAATATTTTTTTTTTTTTATTTATATTTCTAATATCATTATAATCTACATCTATATTTAATAAATGACTTAGTTCAATCCATTCACATAATTCATTATTCATAAAAATATTTTTTTTTCTTAATTCATTACTAATTTTTTTTTCTGTTTCTTTCTTTTTGGCTTGTAGCAAATCGATTAAAGGATGTAATAAATTGTTATTTAATTTATTATTATTATTGATATTATTGATATTATTGATATTATTGATATTATTGATATTGTTGATATTGTTGATATTGTTGATATTATTGATATTATTCATATTATTCATATTGTTGATATTGCTGGGGTCTTTTGTATTATCATTTTCTACTATATTTTTTATATATTCTAAATATTTGATTTTATCTTCTCTACTATTTTGTAAAATATTAGAAAATAATAAATTTTCATTCATTTTATTTAATTTATTAAAGAAATCATAATATTTTATTTCATTATCTATAATTTGTTCAATATTATTTGTAGCATCTGTTTTTATATAATTATCATTTTTTATATATGATATAGCTTCATTTAATTCATCCATTTGTTTTCTATTACTATTTGTATTATCATTTAAATTCATATCATGATTTGTATTCATTTTTTTATTTACACCATAAAGATTACTCTGTTTATTTATATTAAATATATTATTTATATATTTGTCACTCTTTATATTATTATTTATAATATTATCTTGGTCATCCATATTGTAATAATCTATATCATCCATATTTTTATAAATGTCTTCTTCTTCCTCCTTATCATCATCATTATTATTATTATTATTATTATTATTATTATTATTATTTCTCCCTACATTTTCAATATTTAATAGTTTCTTAAAATAAGTATGACGTTTAAAAGATTTTATATAAAAATATAATTTTAAATCACTCATATATACTAATTCATTTTCTATAAAGTCATATTTTTCAGTATAAAAATTATTAATAGGTAAAAAATTAAATGAACTACAATATCCTACAATATTATAATCTATAGATTTTATTTCATTATAATAATCTATTTTAGAATAACCATCATTAAAACTTTCTGATATGGAATTATATAATGAAAAATTTTCATTATCATCTTCTTTTTCTTTATTATCATAAAATACACAAATCTTTTTACTTTTAATTGTATCTATTAAATCATTATCTGATAAATAATCATAAATATATTTAGATTCATATTTTTCTTTTAATTTCATATTTTTATATTTAGATATAAATCCATTATAATCAACATTCTCATCGAATTCAATATTATTTTCTCCATTATTATTGTTTAATTTATTATATCTCAATTTTTTTTTATTCTTATACATTTCATGGTTTAAACGAAGCATACTTTTTTTTGTAGCATTCTTTGATTTCTTTTTTAGGTTATTACGTATGTGCTTATCATAAAAAAAATCATCATTATTGTCGCTATCATAGTCATAATAATTGTCATCATTATGGTCATCATCATCATCATCATCATCATCATCATTATCATTATCATCATTATCATCATCGTCAACATCATAGTCATCATCGTCATCATCATCATCATCATTATCATCATCGTCAACATCATAGTCATCATCGTCATCATCATCATCATCATCCTCATCATCGTCAATGTCTGCATCATCAACATTATTCGCTTTATACACGTCCTCATAATCATCCTTATTCATATAAGACAACCAATTAGTCGTATTCAACACACCCTTTTTATTTTGTACGTGGTCAGAATCTATCTGCTTATCCAATTTATTCTTCAAAATTCTGGGCAATATTTTATTTTTGATATCCTTTGAATTTTTTAAAAAATATAAGAGAGGCAAATCAACAAAATTGTTTATGATATTTTTCATTTTTATAGTCCTATTAGATATAATAAAACAGTTATTAAATTTTTGTTTATTCAAATTATAAATAAATATACTTCTCAAGGCATATTTCAAGAAATTAAAAGATTCATTATCTCTTTTTAAAATATTAATAGTGGTTTTACAATCTCTTATAAATATTTGAAGAATAAAATATATTATCACTTTATTCATTTCATTATCTCTAAAAAAGTTCTTTAATAATAAAATTAAATAAGTAGTTCTTGAATTTATATTAATATTTTTAAATAAAAAATTATGAACACATATAGGAGAGCATACAGATTCTGTCATATTAAATTTTTTTTCTAAAAATTCTGTTGATGTTCCTCTTCTTTTAATATTTACATTATTTTTATTATTATCATCATTTTTGTTATTATTATCATCATTTTTGTTATTATTGTCATCATTTTTGTTATTATTGTCATCATTTTTATTATTATTATCATCATTTTTGTTATTATTGTCATCATTTTTATTATTATTGTCATCATTTTTGTTATTATTGTCATCATTTTTATTATTATTATCATCATTTTTGTTATTATTGTCATCATTTTTATTATTAGGATCTATAATGTTAAGATCGAATTTATATTTTTCCATTTTCTTTTGAAGTAATTTTTCATTCCTCCATAATTTATGCATATGAATAAAAAGAACATCTCTTTCAAACAATAGTTTTAATATTCCTAGTCCTAAAGATTTTATTTTATAAAAAAATAAAGAATTATAATATTGTTTAGAATAAGAACAAGTCAAATATTGTAATTTTTTTTTAAAAAAGACCTCAGATGTCATTGATGTAAAGATATTATTATTACTTCCATTTTTATAATTTTGTTTGTTATCATTATTATTTTCTTTATGATCATCATTTTTTTTTTTATCTGATTTTATAGTCATAGTATCATGGTATAGATTTTTTTTTTTTAAAAAAATCGATTTTTCTTGATTACATACATTTATAAAATCACAATAATTTTTACATCTTAATAATAATTCTTCCATATTTTTATTTTCTTCATGAATAATATTATCTAAGAAAATTATATTAAAAAAAAGAGTCATAAATTTATTAGATTCTCCTAATATTTGTTCAAATAAATACATAGTAGGTCTAAAATCACATAAGTAATCATATCTTTCATTCATTACACGATTTAATTGTTTATTATTATTATTATCATTTGGAAGTGGTCCTTTTAATATTAATTTAAAATACATGAATACTAAAATAATCAAAATATACATTTCGCTTTCTTTAAAATTTATATCTGATTTACTTTTATTTTCTCTTAATTTATTTTCTTTTAATAATTGAATTTTCTTTTCTTTATTTAAATTATATTCATTTTTTTTTAGCTCTATTTTGTATTTATACACTTCAGCATTTAATACATTTGTTTTTAATTTTAAATCTTCATAATATTTTTTTAATTCATCTATATTATTAAATTGGGGTAAATTAATATTATTATTATTATTATTAATATTATTATTATTATTAATCATATTGTTGTTATTGTTATACATATTATATGTCGTATTAGAAAATAACGACGGCACCTGATTACTATTAATATTACTATTATTATTTATATTAATATTAGAGTTCATGTTATTCGTAGATGTAAACATATTATTGTTTAAAACATTCTGATTATTAAACAAAGACATATTATTTGTATTTGCATTTGTTGAAAAAATATTATTATTTGATGAAAAGATATTACTTGATGTCGACTGTGTATTAGTAGCACCAAAAAGATTATTCATATTACTACTACTAGAATTTATATTTATATTATTATTATTTAAAATTATATCTTTTGATTGATTAAAAAGAGATGAACCTGAAGAAGGTGATAAAGTATTTGTTCCCAGATTACCTAAAAATGAAGATGTATTATTTTGTTGTTGCCCAGATAATAATAAATTATTTGAACTTAAAACATTTTTGTTATCGAATATGCTAGTATTTAATGTTTGATTTGTTAATAAATTATTTTGATTCTGTAAAAAATTCTGTCCAGAATTATTTATATTACTTCCAATTGCATTATTATTTAATGATAAAGTTGGATTGCTTGATATATTTGTATTACCAAAGATATTATTTTGATTAACACCAGAAAATAAATTTGGTTTGTTATTAGCATTATTCGACATGGAACTAAATATTCCAGATGATATATTATTATTTGTTCCTAACAAATTTGATGAGGATGTAGTATTTGTTGTTGTTGTCGTTCCAAATAATTTATTTGAAGTATTCAACAAGGAAGAATTATTATTATTTATACTTGTTTGATTATTATTATTTGATGATGTATTATTAAATATACTATTCGTATTTGTAATTCCTTGATTTAATGAATTCGACAAGGAAGAAGAAAATAGATTACCACCAATATTTGTATTATTTACTGTTGTGTTTGTATCTTGTGAATGAGAAGCTATTCTCATAGATGAGACATAATCGGTTCTAGTTTTATCTAAGGAAGGAGATAAATTGCTTGATCCAAACATAGAAACAGCTGAACCAACATTATTATTATTACTATTATTGTTATTATTATTATTATTATTACTATTATTATTATTATTATTACTATTATTATTATTACTATTAATGCTTAAACCACCAGTGGTAGATATATTATTTGTCTGGTTTAACGTATTATTATTATTAGTTGAAAACAAATTTGTTGATGCAGATTTATTATCAAATAATGATGTTGTGTTGATACCTGGTAATATGGAAGAATTGTTTGTATTATTTCCTTGTGATGTATTTGTCATTAAATTAGATGTCATATTAAGAGATGTATTATAATTTAGAAGCATACTATTATTTATTGTGTGATTTACATCATTAAAAGATTTATCAAACATTCTTTGTGATATAATATAAGGCTCAAAAGGTATATTATTTTGTTTAAGTAAATTTTCTAATTGTATTATATAAGAATTATTTATATTGATTTGAATTTGCATTTGATTTATTTGTAATTCTATATTTTTTGATTTATGAATAAAAAAATTATATCTTCTTTTAAATATGGAATTTTCTTGTTTATTCATTAATAATTCCCATTTTATATCTTCTTCTAAAAGATCTTCTTTTTCATATTTTTTTTCTTTTATTTTTTTTAATATAAAATTATTTATTAAATTATAAAAAATATCTTGTACAATATAATTAGTTAATAAAATTAAATGTTTACAGATATTTTTCTCCTCATCTGAGATCATTAATTTTTTTTTTAAACAATTATCATAAATATCATCATCATATTCGTTATAATTATAATTATTATTATATGATAAATTAAATGATTTATCATTATTATTATTTTTTAATATATGATCTTTATGTGAATACATATCTCTATTATATTTTCCACCACTATATTCACTCACATTAATATTATTATTATTGTCAATATTATTGTTGTTGTTACTTTTATTATTTCCTCTATTATTTTTATCATTATTATAAACATGATCATTATATGCTCCAACGTGATCGTCATAATCATCTTCCTTTTCTAATTCATCAAAAAATAAATCGAAATTAAAAAATATATCAAAAAAGACATAACTCGATGAACCTTTTTTATTATTTTGATGATAATAATTATGTTGATTCATTCCTGTTTTAGAATGTTGTGGTTCCATGTTATGTTCATTTGCATGATATAATTTTCTTCTTTTAATTTTTTGATCGATTTCTTCTATTTTATCTATATTATTAAAGAAATACCATATTTTACTTAAGGACATATTAAATTTTCTCTTTATTCCAATCATATATAATAAATAATTAACACATTTCATAAATGTAATAATAATTTTTAAATTATAAGTTGGTTGAATAAAATTGGATGCTATTTCATGTAGTGTTTCATATTTCATTTGACCTATTAATAATTGTTTGTCTATAAATTCTAATTTTTTTTTTATATTATCATTTTCTTCTGTATATTTTTTCATATTCTCCTTAAAAATATCTGGAAATATTTCAGTTAATGAACATAAAACTGATAATGCAGAAGAAGAATTTTTTACAAAGCTTGAACATAATATTTCTATACATATACATTTTAAATTACTTATATCTACAGATGAATTATATTTTGTTTTAATAATATCATACAAAATATCAAGCAAATGCATTGTTTTATATTGTTTTATATTTTTTTCTTTTCCTTCTTTAATTTTATTACACATATTTAAATTATGTATAAATACATTTTTATAATTTGTTGTACTATCCATATTTTGTATATCTAATAATGATAAGAAATTATTATATTTTTTATTTTTTATTTTAAAAAATCGATTCTGTTCTTCATCTTCTTCTTCTTCTTCATCATAATCTCTATTATTATAATTATCATCCTTATGATTCATTTTACTATCATCTCCTTTTTTAGATATATTGACATATGATGAATTATTTTCATATTGTTCTAATAAAATATAATCAATTAATAAATTTTTATTTATAGGTAAATAATAACATAACTTATTATTATTTACTGAAGATAAAAATAATAAACATTTTTCTAACATTTTTAAACAATTATATGGATATAAATTTCTTTCAAATATATTTTTTAATAAATAATGAGTATCAATCATAATATGTTTCTTTTCATATTCTAATTCTGTTCTTAATATTATTTTTGCTCTATTCATTAAACTATTATTATTTTGGAGATGATTCAAAAGAATCCTATCACCATTGTCATCATAATGATCACCATTGTCATCATAATGATCACCATCCTCATCCTCCTCCTCATCATCATAATGATCTTGTTCATTATTATTTTTTAACATCCTTGTTTGATATTTTTTTTCTTTAAAAAAATCTATAGCATCCTTATTATCATCAAAAAATATTTGTATGGCTTCCTTATCATTATATGAGCCATCTACATTACGATTCATATTTTTAAATTTTTTTTCATACGATAAAATCTCTAATAAATCATATTCGTTTAACATAATACTTTTTAAATTATCTAATAATGTTTCGCTGATTTTATTTTTATAAAATAAATCAACAATATTGTATTTATTAAATTCGCATTTTAAAAAATTATTTTCTCTTAACAAATTTTCTGTTAATTTATTTTCTATGAGTAAATAGTTGATACAATTCTGTTCGTTTAGGATATTTTCTAGAAAGCTTTTATCTCCAAAGGGGTGATCACTAATATGGTTCGAGTGATGAGTATTTGTGAATGTATTTGTGATAGTATTTGTATTTGCATTTGTATTTGCATTTGTATTTGTGATTGTATTTGTGATTGTATTTGTATTTGTAATTGTATTTGCATTTATATTTGCGTTTAGGCCTTGCAAGGCAGTGAGTCCACTTGCGTGTCCTAAATTATTTACCATATTTATATTATTATTTGGTTGAATAATATTCGCACTGATTGACATATTAACATTTGTAAATAATTCATTTAACACATTTGTTTGTATCTCATTCAATCCCTTAAAATTTACAAACGATTTCAACTTGTTATTATTATCATCAATGTTCATAAGTATTTTATTTGCATCTCTAACACTATTTGAATACTCATCATTTTCTATTAATACCATTTTATTAAATATATCATACGATTGAGGACATGCTTCAAAGATTTTTTTATCTTTTAAATGTTTTTCAATTAATCCATTTTCTTTTATTAAATTATTTAAATATACATTATTTTTTTCTAACAAATCTAATATATTGTAATTTTTTAAAATATCTTTTAAGAAGTTGTTTTGTTCAAATATTTTTTCTAATAAGTTAATTTTGAAATAATATAGATATATAAAATAAAAATTTGAGAACATCTCATGATCATAATCATCATAGTTTATATTTGAAGAATCTTTTCTGTCTTGTAAAGATGACATATTATGATTAGAATTGATAATTTTTCTTTCTAAAAGGATTTTATAAAGATCTTTATGAAATTTAATACGATTAAACTGGTTGTTACTATTGTTACAATTGTTGTTATTGTTACTGTTAATATTGTTTATATTATTATTATGCTGATTACTTTTCATACTACTTATATGATAATCCATGATGTCCAAATCACCCTTCATATTATTATTCCTTGTTTTATCATGCATATGTTGTTTATTTGTTATTTTAGAGAATTCATGATACTTCCCAGTTAGTACACAATTAAACTGATTAAATAATTTCTTAGTCAAATTAAATATATTTAGATTAGCTGTAAGAGGTGTTTTAAAACATAAAACTACATTTTCTATTACTCTTAAATCATATATATTATTACATAATACAGATGCAAAATCCAGTACATGCACAAATATATCTGAATAAAAATCTAAACATAATTTCATTTTATCTTCTGCTACTATTTTTAAACTTCTATATTTCATTAGAATCATACGTCTTTCTTCATTTATATTATAAAATTTCTTTTGTTTGCTAGAATAATGTTTCTTATTTATATGTCCATGATGATGATGATGATAAAATTCATTTTCTATATCATCTGCATGTCCTCGTGAATCTATATCTTGATTAATATGTTCTAATGTATGATGATAAATTGTTTCATCTATTTCTGAAAATTCCATAATACGTGAATGATATCTATTAATAATATTTTTTAATATACATACATATTTATTAACTAATCGAGGATAGTTATTACATAATATTTTTAAAAAATTAAGAATATCAATTAAATACTCTCCTTTTTTTTTATATATATGAATAATATTATTACTATTATTATAATAAGAACTATCCAAATGAATATTATTATTATCCATATTTTTCATCTTATGAATAATTTTTTTATTTAAATATATATCATCATTATAATTTTTAATATTATCATCACCATAATTTTTAATATTATCATCAAATGTTTTAATATTATCATCAAATGTTTTATTATTATCATCAAATGTTTTAATATTATCATCAAATGTTTTGTTATTATTCGTCATCATATTAATAAAATCTTGGCTATCATAAAACATGCCCTTATTATTCATACTGTCCTCATTAAAATCCAATTCATTCTGATCAATCATATAATTCCGTGTATTTTCATTTCTTTTTTTTTTTAAATGAAAATCTTTCTTTATATGATAATCAATTAAAGAATTCCACAGATCTGTTGTTTTGGAATTTTTTATAAATGAAAAAGAAAATGTCATATGAAATAAATGAAATATTAATGTCCCTATTAAAGTAGCACTTGTTATTTTTTTTAATATCATATCATATGAAACTTTAAAAAAATTATCTTCAAAAATAGATGAGAATATTTCATCTTTATTATTAGTAAATAAGCTTACCATATATTTTAAAATAATAACATTTTCATTACAGTTTCTATCACTACTACTACTACTACTACTACTATTATTATTATTATTATTATTATTATTATAATTATTGGTAGTAATATTATTATTTTTTAATAATATATTATTACCACTCTTATTTATATAATTCCAAAAATTATCATTATTATTTTCCATTTTTATATTTTTTTTTTTTTTATTATTTTTTTCAAAAATTTTTGTAAACAACTGATAATAATAAGATACATTTTCATTAATAAAATCTGTACTTACAGAATAACTATCTTTTATATTTAATAAATGTTTTAAATCTTTTTGTGTACTCATACAATTGTATTTCCATATATCAGGACTATAAAAATTAGAAAAGTTCATTTTTTCTTTCTCATCATTTATAGTATCACTTGTTTTATCATCATTAGATTTGTTATTTATATTATTAGATAAAACATTAGAACTTATTTTCTTTTTCTTTTCATATACATATCTATCTATATTTGGATATAAGCATAATATTAATAATAAACTTATTTGAGTAGTTAAACTTAAACTAGATACATCACAATCTGATAAACTACAATTACAACTATACCAGTAACCATTACAATCAATACACTTCTCGAGTCTATTATAATTTTTATTATATTGATCATAAATATTCCAATTTTTTTTATCTTTCCATAAATTATTTATATCAAAAGGAATATCTCTTATTATTTGACAACCTGGATTATTTATACCTCCACTTGTGTTTACACCTTCCTTTTCATTCCTTTCTTGATTACATACTAACATATTAGCATTTATAGCATTATTGTTTTGTTGTGTGTTTAGGGTTGTTAAAAAATTATTATTCATATTGCTACTTCTCGATGTCTCGTTAGTTTTTATGACATTGTTATCATTCCTTAGGTTAGAATTTGACAAGGTCTGTGTGATTAAATTGTTGCTATTAGGGATGGCATTGTTGTTTATAAAAGGATTGGAGTTATTACTATTCATGGCGTTGTTACTACTATTACTATTAATATTATTATTATTACTATTAATATTATTATTACTATTCATATTATTACTATTCATATTATTATTATTATTATTACTATTCATATTATTGTTAACACCTTGCGGGTTATTTTTGATTCCTGTTGATATATCATTAAAATCCATAAAATTATTCATAAAAGGATCATCTGAAATGTTCATATCCAATTTATAATAATCATCAATATGAGATATAATTTTATTACTTCTAATATTTTTTAGATATGTAAAGAATTTTTTTTTTTTTTTGATATCTGTCCAGAATAATATATTATCTAACTCCTTAACATATTGATCAGTTGGCATAAAATCGAAATATTTTGATGAGACTAGATGATTTAATAATTTAAATATTCTTGAGATAACTTGTGTAGTAGCTTGAAATTTAGAAAAATATAAAAAGAGAATATCTAATAAATTAAAAAGGATATTAATTTTATGTGTTTTATAATTAAATACATAATCTATTTGATCACATATATCATCATATTTAATTAAAAATTTAATAATTTTATCTATTTCTATAAATATATTATCTATAAAATCATTTTGTGTTAATAAAATTAATATATATAATGAAAAACGATCTGCATTAACACGATTATTATTTATATTATTTTCAAACACAGTCTTAGATATATTTAAACTAGTTAATGAATTTATATTAGATGTAGTACTATGAACACTTGATGTTTTTACTTCTTCATTTTTTTTTATTAATCCATTATTATTATTATTATTATTATCATCATCATCATTATCATCATCACTTGAATTATTTTCATCTCTATCAGTACTTATATTAGTTTCTTCATATTTTGTATACTTATCACCATTTTTATTATTTAATGATATACCTATTCTTTCATTTTTATTTAAATATTTTAATATTTCCATATATATCATAATAATTAAATTCTCTTTTTCTATACATTCTTTAAATACTTCAGATATAAATGCACATTTCATTATTTCATTTTTTATATTACTCTTTTCTATTTTTAAATATACATCATTAAATAAAGTACACACATAATAAGCATTCCTATTTAATATAATCGAACATTTTATTATTTCTTCCATATTATTTAATAATTTTGGATAATGACTAATAATATAATTCTTTAATTCATTTTTATTTACATCTTCTTCTTCATATGTTAAAAAATAAAAAGGATCACACAGTAAATCGATATTATTATCAAAAAATATTATCAAATCATCTTGTAATTTCTTTAATTCATCTATACTTTTCTTTTTTCTTTTTAAAAACTTTCTATTTTTTCTCTCATTCTCGTTTATTGCACATTCATAATAAATAAATAACTTCTTGTATATCTCGTAATAAAACAAACTTGTCGGTTCTCCTTTTTTATCTCTTTCATTATTCTTCATACTGACCACAAAGCATAAATATTCAAAAATTATTCATAAAAAAATCACCACACTAAGAAGAGGGGAGAATCCTGGGATGCACTTGAATAAGTTTCAAAAAAAAAAAAAAGAAAAAAAAGAAAAAAAAAAAAATTTTTTAAAATGAAGAAAGAAAGAAAGAAAAAAAGAAAGAAAGAAAGTATTTAATATGTCCTATGATTTTATATACTACATTTGGTAAGCATTAAATGAATAAAATATTTTATGGGGGTAAATAAATACGTACCTACATATAAATAAATATATATATATATTATATATATATATATTTTTTTTTTTATTATCCCTTCTTTTTTTTTTTTTTATTTTTTATTGATGTAAAAAAAAATAAGAAACATAAAATTCAGATGAATGTTTTATTTTTATATAGAAGGTACATATACAATTCATAGCACATTATATTATATAAAATGAATACATTTAATAATTATATAAATAAATAAATATATATATATATATATATATATATATATGTAATATATATTTTCCTTTATTTTATTTTTTCATTTATTAATAAATCTTACACATAAACAAGTTATGAAAAAATATTTTCATAAAATTGTAAAAACACGAAAAGAAAAAAAAAAATAATAAATAAATAAATATATATATATATATATATATATATATATATTATTATAATATTTTTTCTTTTTATATTTATAAATATATATAATATATATATTCTTTTCATTTGATTAAATATAAATTTTATTTATAATTCATAACAATATAAAATATATATATTAATTTTATGAAAATTTATATATATACTAAAAATTTATAATAAAACTATAAATATATATATTATCATGATATAATATTTAATTTCAAAAAAATATATTAAAATATATTATATATAAAATATATGAAAATTTTATATATATTATATTATTTTATTAGAAACTATATGTATATATATGTATTATATTATATATATATCACAATAATATTTAATTATTCAAAAAAAAAATATATATATATATAATATATATATTTATTATATATATAATAATATATGTTATAAGAACTTTGTATTTTTTTTTATACATATATATAATATAATATATATATAATATATATATATATATATATTTAATATATAGCAATATTTTATTTTTTTTTAAGTACTGGTTTATTATATTTAATATAATAATATAAGTAAATATATTTATTTATTATATAGCAGTACAATATAATAAATATATTTATATATATAGAAAATTTTTAAGTTGAAAAAAATAGTGCCTTATAATGTTTATTTTTTTTATTTAAATATAAAACATATATATTATATAAATATATATATATATATATATATATATAATATATATATATATATATATATATATAATATATATGTATATTTAATAATAATACATGTGAATATGTTAAATATATGGTTGAAGGGCAAAATAAAAAATATATATATATATATATATATATATATATATATATATATATATTATATATATATATATTATACATGTGTATATTTTTTTGTGACGTTATAACATATCCCTTTTTGTTTTTATTTATATAATGTTCACTCTGTTTTTTTAAATGTATTTTAAAAAAAAAAAAAAAAAAAGTAAAATAAATGTTATAGTTCATATGGACGTCCCATAGCTAGATAGTACCTTAAAGATTTTTTCCTAAAAAAATAAAATAAAAAAAAAATAAAAATAAAAATAAAAATAAATGTACATATATATATATATATATATAAACATGTGTATAAATACATACATATATATAATAGGCACATATATATATATATATATATATATATATATATATATATATATGTTTATATATATTTTTTTTTTTTTCTTTTGGGGTACCGTTGTAGAGGTAAAGTCGGATTTAAATATACACGAGAGAAAATAAAAAGAAAAAGGAAATATTAATAAAAAAAAAAATTGTAATATATATTGTAATACCGATGATGTAAAGAAGATATTTTGATTTCTTATAAATATTAGAATAATTGTATGTATTAAATGTTTATATGAATATTCAAATAAATTTATGATTATATAAGATAAAGATTTATCTATATAACATTTTATATTTTTTAATAGAAAAAGAAGATTATAAAAATAAGTAATTAAAAATGGATATTTATAATATGTACTTATTTTTTCCATATATATATTGTCTTTAAATATATCTATATTAATTTTTATATTATTTTGTTTTTCTTGATTTAATTTATTGAAATTAATAAAAGAAAAGAAATCATCATGATATATATGATTCAATCTATTTTTTTCATCTTTTATATGTTCATATAAAATATTAATAATCTGTTTTGTATCATTTATTGTAGTTTTTTTATTTTGAATTTTTGTTTGGATATCTGAAAATAATAATAATACATTTTGAAGAAAAAAAAAATTATTTTTTTGTAAAAAATTATTAATATATACAAGAAATAATTTATTTAAAATGTTTGGAAATATTATTGAAACATCTAATTGTTCATATATTTTTGATTCATATGATTTATTTTTTTCAACTTTTTTTCTATATTCAAATAAATTTAATATGGATTCTTTAATTTTATAGTTACTTATGATATTCTGAATTGATATATATTCATTCAAACATTTTTTTTTTATTTCATTATATTTACATCTATAATGATTTTCTTCATTATTATAATTTGCTTTCTTTATTTTCTTTTTCTTTTTTCTTTCTTCTTCATATAATATATTAATAAAGTTATTATGATTTTTTAGCACATCCTTATTTTCATAAGAATATGTTCCAAACATATTACTTTTTTCATTTATATGATAATCTAAGTATGATGTGTTACTTTTTTTTTTTTTTTTTTTTTTCGATACATTATTGGCATGTTCGTCTTTACTATAATGATTGGAAGATTTATTAATATTACTATAAATATATTTTTTATTATTATTTGCACCTTCTTCATCACACTCATATGTGTCACTTATTAGATCTATTCCGTTTATTTCTTTACTTTCTTTTAAAATGACATGATAATGCATATAATTAAATATACAGCTATTAATATTTACAAAAGGATATTTAATATTATTAAAGGGGATATCTGCATGAAATGTATTACAAGATTTTTGTTCATTAATTTTGTTATTAGGCATATATATATTATATATATTATATATATTATTTATATTATTTATATTGTTTATATTTTCATTTTTATTTTCTTTGACTTCTACATTTTCATCTTTTGTCTGCACTAGACCAGAAGTATTGAAAAAAAAATTTTGCTCACCCGACTGACAACCATATGAGATATTTTTTATGTTCTGCATATAATCTTCAGAATGCAAGAGATCATGATCATTATAATAATTATTAATATGATCATTATAATAATTATTAATATGATCATTACTTTTTTTATTATTTAATACATGTTGATTCATTTTGTTTAATATATATAAATCATTTTTTTTCATAGAATGGAATGCATCAAGGGTTACAAAATTATTATTTTTTATTTTTATATTTATAAGACAAAAACAAAAGTAATATATATATATTATATGTTTATATAAATAATTATCCATATCACTAAATATTAATTCATAGATATTTTTTAATTTACTTATTTGTGTTTGAAAAAAGTTTATTATATCATAAAGATTAATATAATCATTCATATTGTTCGTATGTTTTTCTATATATTCTTTAGCAGATATTATAATATTATAATGTTTGATCATAAGAAATGTATTTTTTATATATTCATTATTATATTCAGTAGTTTTAATATTATATTTTTTATCATTAACATATATATTTTTATAATCACACATATTATTATTTAATACATTTTTTTTATCAACATTTATTTCCACATTTTTTATAGAATCTATATCATCATCTTTTTCTTTATATAACTTATAATAATCATACACAACACATATATATAATAGACATTCTTTTAAAGTTTCTATAGAATCACATTTCATAATTACATTATATATGTTTTCTTTAATTTTTTCAACATGTTTCATCACACTTTTTTGATATGACTTTAAATAATTCAATAAATCAATATTTTTGTTATTCATATATTTATAATATTTATTTAAAAACATGTTTATATATATACTCATTTTTATATATTCCATGCACACTTTAAAGTTATTCTTTTCATTGTTCTTATAAAGCATGAAAGGAATATATAATATAAATCTTATATTATTCAAAAAATCGTTACTATCACTAGAATTATTAATATTATCATAAAAAAATTCTATCTTATGATCAATGTGGATAACATCCACATTATTATTATTATTATCATCAAGGTGGATGTTATCCACATTATTATTATTATTATCATCAATGTGGATGTTATCCACATTTTTATTATCACATACATATTTTAATTCCTTTACATACTCAACAAATTCATCACTCTCAAATATTCCTTTCATATACTCATAACACTTTTTTATATCATCAAAAATATGTTCATTCTCTTCTATGTTCTTTTTTAATTCCCTAGAAACTATCGATGTTTTTACAAATATATCTGGGTGTTTTAAAATCAATCTTTTCATATTCTTAATATTCTCATTTTTTTCTTTTGTCAAATCTATTTTATTCTTTATTATAAAATTGTTCATATCCTCACCTTCATTAATCATTAATTTTTTAACTTCATTCGTCTCGAGTAAATAACTTGAGGGTTTCTTTTTATTTTCAAAGCTATCACATATATCGTAATTCATTTTGAAGCTTTAAAAGAAAAACAGTCTCTCAAACAAACAAAATAAAAAATAAAATAATATATAATATATATATATATATATATATATATATACATATATCAGAACATTAAAAAAAATGTTTGTGTATTATATTTTAATATAAGGGGAAATCTTTTTCTTCATCTTATTCATACATAACATTATAAAACAAAAGGAAATTATCAAAATGTTTAGATATATTTATTTAAAAAAAAAAAAGGAAACTATTTTTTCTTATCAATATTTTTGAAAAAATAATAAACTCGATTAACATTAAAAGAAAATAAAAAATAATATATAAATAAATAAACATATATATATATATATTTATATATATATATATATACTTATTATTATTTTTTTTTTTTTTCTCTATCCTAAATATTTTAATTCTAGTTATATACATATAAAAGGTACATAAACTAATACCTCTGAACATATATTTTTATGGAAATAATGTATTCTAATAATATAAACATTAATTAATATAATATATATATATATATATTTATATATATTTATATTTTCATCATATTGATATAAAACAATATTGTAAACCATATAATTTTATTAGTACAAAATATTTTATATTTCTATTTTCATAGTTTAAAAGTTTTATGAAAACATACAAATAATAAAATAAGTGCTACACAGACACACCCATAAAAAAAAAAAAAAAAAAAAAAAAAAAAAAAAAAAAAAAAAAAAATATATATATATACATATATACACGACACTAGAAAATATGTATGTATATAATAAAGTACTAATAGAAACTAAAACTTCACCTGAAAAAATATCACAC
>NC_031486.1:270053-275905 GCF_001602025.1 Plasmodium gaboni | reverse complement strand
CCCCCGCTTACGAATTCATTTATAAATTGTCATCAAAAAATTTAACAGTTTTTACAATGATTTCAGTACATTCATCCAATTGTTCCTTGGTTATACATAAGGGTGGTGTTAAACGAACAGTTTTGTCATGAACAGATCTGGTGATAAGTCCGTTTTCTTTAAATTTCAAGCAGACATCCCATACGTTAACAAGATCGTGTTTGAATTCAATGGCACATAATAAACCTTTTCCTCTTACCTCACGAACAACTTTGCTGTCTTTTAATAATTGTTTAAGATTTTCTAAGAATGGAGCTCCTAATTTATCAGCATTTTCACATAATTTTTCGTTTATTAAAACTTTTAAAGCTTCAACACAGATAGCAGCAGCTAATGGGTTACCACCATAGGTTGAACCGTGTTCTCCTGGTTTCAATACAAGCATGACATCATCATTTGCTAATATAGCTGATATTGGGTAGTGACCACCAGAAAGAGCCTTACCTAAGAGGACGACATCTGGTTTTACTCCATAGTGGTGAGTACATAATAATTTTCCAGTTCTTCCTAATCCAGTTTGTACTTCATCAGCTACAAATAATACATTGTATTTCTTACATAAAGCAGCTACACCTGGGAAATAATTATCTGATGGTACTATAACACCAGCTTCTCCTTGTACTGGTTCAACAATAAAGGCACAGACATTTGGGTCTTGTAATTCCTTTTCTAAAGCTTCTAAATCATCATATGGAACTTTAAGGAAATTTGGTACGAATGGACCAAAGTTGTTTTTGCATTTCTTATCAGTGGAAGCTGATACACATCCTAAGGTTCTTCCAGAAAAGTTATTGTTACATACAATAAGTTTTGCTGAGTTTTCTGGGATTTTTTTTACTTCATAACCCCATTTTCTACATAATTTGTAAGCGGTTTCACTAGCTTCAGCACCAGTGTTCATCATTAACACTTTGTCATAACCAAATAAAGTAGTAAGGTATCTTTCACATACTCCTAATGAGTCACTGAAAAATGCTCTACTGCAAATGGTTAATTTTTTGGCTTGGTTGATCATAGCATTTAATATATCTGGGTGGCAGTGACCTTGGTTAACTGATGAGTAAGCAGATAAAAAGTCATAATATCTCCTATCTTCAATATCGTAAACGAAAACACCTTTACCTCTCTTTAAAACAACTGGAATTGGGTCATAGTTGTGAGCTCCATAGGTTAATTCGTTGTTCATGTAATCTTGGCTACTTTTTAAGTCTTTAACGAAATCCATTTTTACTTTTAATTAATATCTATAAAAAGGGAAGAGAACAACAACAAAAAAAAAATTATATTGATACGTTAAAAATGTGCACATATATATATATATATATATATATATATATATATACATAAGAGATATAGTTTTTTCATTGGTGTATAAATCTTATATATTTTTTTGTACATACAAAAAGAAATAAATGATACCACAGATAAATAATATTATAATATAATAAAAATATGTGTACATAATTTTTTTATAAATATAAATAGCTAGTTTATGAACAAGTCAGGTAAAAAAAAAAAAAGCAACATCATAATAAATATATATATGTATGTATATATTTGTAAACTTACGTTAAAAATAAATATAATTATTCGGTATTATATATATAATATAAAAACGGTAGTTTTTTATAAAAATAAAGAAGAATCCTTTTATTAAAGTCTGTAATAAAATTAAAAAGTGTTTAAAAATATATATAATGAAAGAAAATTATTTTATATATAAATATAGAATGGGAAATTATCAAAAAGGTCATAAATAAATATAGAAAAATATATTTATATATATATAATTTTTTTTATAGATCTTCATATAAGAAACGAAGTTTGAATTTTCTATAAAATTCAGATAATGTAAATAAAAAAATATTTTTTATTATTTCATTTATTTATATTTTTACCTTTTATTTATTTTTAATAAAAAAAATGAGATTTTTCTATTTAATTATATTTGAGATTTGTGTATGTTTATTTATATATATATATTTTTAATTTTTATGTGTGTTTTTTTTTATTTTTTTGTTATGGTAAAAAAAAAAAAACTTTTTATTTTTTTTTTTTATTATAATTTTTATATATATTTTATTTTTTTATTTTATATTAAAAAAGAAAAAGGAAAAAAGAAATTATATAATTTTTATCACATTTATATATAAATATATTTTTTTTATTGTACATATATATTATATATATATATATATATATATATATATATATATATATATATTTTCTATATATAATAATTATACAAAATTTACTATTTGCGTACAAAAATTGGAAATGCGCAGTATATAATTATATATAACTTATAGAAAAATAATATTACGTTATTTTATTTATATAAATAATAATAATAGTACAAAAAATATATATAGTATTTTAAGTCATAAAAATATATGAGATATTCTATATAGGAGTACAAATACTTTAAAAAATAGAGCTGTAAGTTACCCATGTAGTTTAGAAAATACACATTTTCTTATTTTCTAATGTACTTACTCAATGATATATAATAAATACACTAGTGCAAAATAATATATCTACTAGGGTATACTAGGGAAATTTATTGTATGTACGTTATATATTTGTACATATTAATAAAAGAAAAAAAAAAAAAAAAAAAATTTAAAAGAGGGGTGGGGTAAAGAAAAAAATAAAGAAAGATTAAAAAAAAATTAATATATATTTTATTTTAATATATTATAAATATCAAAAAAATGAAAATTAAGAAGTTTATTAAAATATAAGTACTATAATGAAAATATATAATTTTATCAGATCAATAAAATAAATATATTATATATATATATATATTATATTTTTAATTATTATTAACTTTTTTAGTATATAAAAGATGAGGTGGAGAGGGAAATTAATACGAGTTAATTTTTTTTATTTTTTTATCTATATATATTATATATATTATAGAACATATAATTTTTTTTTTTTTTTTTTTTTTTTTTTCCAACAATTTGTATAAGTATTAGAAGAACATCATTTTAATGCTGACTGAAGAATTGAAATTTTAATTTTTTATACCGCTCTGATAATTAATAAGCTTTAAAAAAAAGAATTTTTTTTATTTTTAATAAAAAGATTAAAATATATATATATATATATATATATATATGAATATATTTATATTTATGTTTATATTTATATGATTTTTTTATTTTAATACTACTCAAGGTATATAGAAAATAATAATAAGTATATTATATATATGTATAAAATTATATACAGACAATAAAGTTATTTTTTTGAATAATAATTTGAATTATGTAAGAAAAAGGAAAAAAAAATTAATACACATATAAAATAGATATATGATAACAACATATATATATTATGATTTTAATTTCAATAAGGTGAAAAAAAAAAAATAATAAATAAATATATATATATATATATAATATATATAAATTTTTCCATAAAGTGGGTAATATTATGTGTGGATATAAATTTGCATATATAAAATATATTTATTTTTTTATTTCTCCTCTCCCATTGATTTCCCTGCTCTTATAATTTCATCAACCAAAAGAATTTGTTGAGATATGGCTGTAGCAATGGAAAGAATTTCTTTTTTGACACAATAATTGTCATAGATACCTACAACAAAAAAAAAAAAAAAAAAAAATAAGAAATAAAGAATTAGAATGATATAGAAATTAAATGAAAAAGCAAATATAAGATAAAATATATAAATATATATATATATATATATATATAATTTTTATGTATATATCTATTTATGTTTACCTTTTAAGTGAGCTATGATTGGCTCTCCTGTATCCAAGTCCAAACCCAAAGGTTCGGAACTATCCTCATTATACTTATCAATAACATTAAATAATGTTTGATGAATATCCAATCCACTATTTTCTAATAATACCTTTGGAATATTCAACAAACTATTAGCATAAATATCGAGTGCAAATTTTTGTTTTCCTTTAATTTTTTTTTCTTCATCTTTTAATTTACAATATGCCATAATTTCAAATGATCCTGCTCCTGATAGAACACATTTATCATCGATAACATTTTTAATACTTCTGAGTCCATCTCTTATAGCATCTTTAATTTGTTTAATAGTATAATCATTAGGTGCTTGTATAAAGATAGTACAACTTTTAGGGTTTTGAACTTCTTCAATAAATGTATATTTTTCATCATTTATAGAAATTTCATATACTAATCCAGCATATCCAACATCTTCTTCAGTTAAATCGTATACATTGTTACATGGGTTACCACCACAACATAAAACAATTCTTTCTAGATTTCTTCTTTTAATACGTCTTAATGCCATAATATTTTCTTTAGCTAATAGATCTAGACTTATAGGATCTATACCTTTTTGATTAAAAACAGCAAAATTATATAATTCATTTGTTTCTTTGAATTTTTTTTCAACAAGTGTTTTTTTTAATTCTATAATTTTTTTTACTTTATCATCTGTAAATTTTCTTTCTGATTCAACAAGTTTATCTCTATCTTCTGCATTAGAATATACAAAAGATGAGAACACTTCACTTTTTTCATATTCTAAACTAACATTTAAAACTAAAATAAAACATTTTGTTAATTTATTTGGCATGTTAGGATGACGACATCCATGATCTAAGACCATACCTCTAACAAGTTTAGTATTTATACTCATATTTCTTTTGATATCCATAATTTCAATCATATGTAAATCAATTTGTTTCATAGGTTTATAAATAATTCTTACACTTTCAACAAGATCATCAGCTAATTTATCAGCTAAGCTTATAGGTAATTTTGTTCGAATGCATGTTTTACAAACATTATATAAAAGTTCTTTATCAAAATTCTCTCCAATATTTACAGGTATTTTCATACTATCTAATAATTCTATTAATATATTTTTAGCTATATCAAATCCTTGAGTAATAATACGAGGATGAATATTTTCATACAAAATATATTTCTCAGATAGATATATTAAAGAAGTAGCAACTATTAAATTACTACTAGAACCGTCACCTAAAGTCTCATCAATACTTGAACATATTCTACTTAACATACTCGCTGTTGGATGTTGAATCATCATCTCATTTAATAAAACATTACCATCTTTTGTTATCTTTATAGCACCTGAACTACTAACTAACATTTTATAACTTCCTTTAGGTCCTAAATTACTTTTTATTATTTCATACATCCCTTTACTAGCGTTCATATTTGTCATGAGCACATTTGTCGAACGCAAGCTATCGGCCTTCTTGTTTAACAGGTGTATGGACATCTAAAAAAAGGAAGGAGAGGGGGAGGGGCAAGAAATAAAGAAAAAAAAAAAATAAAAAATAATAAAATAATAAGAATATATATATAAATATATTATGATTTATATATAAACATTCTTATATATATATATATATATATATATATATATTTTATTTTTTTTTGATTTTCTTTTGTTTGTAAATATCCTACGTAAATAAAATATGCCTATTTTTTTATATTTATATAAATGTATGTATGTTATTATGAAGAATAGAATATTATATATTTAAATAAACTTTTTTTTCTTCTGTTTCATTATTTATATTTCCACATAATAAATAATACAAAGAAAACAAAAAAAAAGAAACAAAAAAAAAAAAAAAGGATACGGATAATTGAATGTGGTATCATATTTTTATAAATTTATATTTATTTTTCATTGTTAAAAAATATATTTTTTTTGTCATATATATATATATATATATATTTTTTTTTCTTACAATTAAATGAGTATTTTTCCTTTTTTTTTTTTTTAAAGAATATATATAAATAAAAAAAAAAAAAAA
>NC_031486.1:267979-269753 GCF_001602025.1 Plasmodium gaboni | reverse complement strand
TCAATTAGGATATTACGATGATCCATTCTTGAAACATTTTGTAAAAAAGATAGAAACAAGAAGTCCTTTAATAAATAGAGGTACATAAAAGATAACAATTATTATATTATATTTGTTTTTATAAATATCTAAGTAATTTGCATCTAAAAAATATATGTGAACATTATATACACATTATATACACATATATATATATATATATATATATATATATATATATATTTTATTTTATTTTATTTGATTTTTTTTTTTTTTTTTTTTTCACTTACCTTTACATATAGCTATTTAAAAAGAAGGATAATTGTAGAATATATATATATATATATAGATAGATATATTTTTTTAATCAATTATATACATATATATTAAAATACGTATATTTAAAATACATAATTATATATAATATATAAATCGTTTAAGAACTCTATTCTTAAGAAATTCTTTTCTTTTTTAATAACATAATTTTATATATATATATTATTTAATAATTATTATTATAATAATAAATTGTAAAAATATTATTATATATAATATATATATATAAACTTATAAAAATACATGAAAAAATAATTATTTATTATTTTATTTTTTTTTTCAAATTTTTAAATATATATATGTACATGTTAAAAATATATGATATCATTTGTATATAAATATAACATATATATATTATATTATATATATATTTATTTATATAGATAGATACATTTTTTTTTATATATATATGTATAATATATATATATATATTAATATAATATATATATGTTATATTTCGTACAATTTGTGGGGGTATTCATATTTTTTATATATATTATATATATATGTACCCAAAAAATAAAAAAAATCAGTTGAAGAAATAATAATATATATTTTTATGTACTATATTATTATATTACCATAAAAATATAGGTAATTTTTTTTTTTTATTAAATTAATGAATTTAAATTTATACATATAAATATATAATATGTTATTTAATATAGATGTTAAAACAACGTTTTTAAGTATAATTATAAAAATTTATATATATATATATATATATATATATATGGTTTTATTTTGTTTTTTTTTTTTGTATATGTATATAAAAATGATAACCAATTATATATATGTTTATGTATTTGCTTATAATTCAAAATATTTCTTTATATAGAGAGAATAAAGAAAAAAAGAATATATGTAGGAAGTTTAAAATATAAATATTATTTTTATTATTTATGTATAAAAAATAATTATATACAAAATTGAAACAAGAGAAAAATATATAATGTGTAATGACAAAATTGTATTCATATAAAATTATTTCACTAAAATATCTTTAAATGTAAAAAGGTCAACACATAAATAAATATATATATATATATATATATACTTATATATTTATTTATTTATATATGTGTATATTTATTTATATATTCATTTTTTACCTATTTATTTAATTTATATGTTAAGAATAAAAAAAAAAGAAAAGCGCTTTTCCCTACCAAATGTGTACCTCTTTAAGAAATATTCAATTTTTAATAAAATTATATCATTAATTCCTTCTACCCTTATGAGAAAAGAACAAATATAAAAAGATCCATAAAAAAAAATAGAAAAATATATTAATAGTTTTTGTGGTTTTAATTTATACAGGAGAAAAATATACAATTTTTTTTTTTATACATAAATTTTAAAAAAATAAAAATAAGACGACTATATTATGTATTCCCTCTATAATTATATAAAGAAAAAAAAAAAAAAAAAAAAAGTACTAAATGTAAAATAATATCAT
>NC_031486.1:256274-265179 GCF_001602025.1 Plasmodium gaboni | reverse complement strand
ATATTAAAAATAATATTATATAATAATTATAAAAAAAATAAAAAAAAAAAAAAATAATAAAAAAAAAATATTTTAAAAAAAAATTTTTATTTTTATTTTTTTTTTTTTTTTTTTTTTTTTTTTTTTTTAATAATCTGTATGCTTTAAAAAAAAAAAAAAGAGGAAAATATAATTACCATTTCTTATGGCATATCATTATTTTATTACATATAAATAATGATACTAATAAAGGTGTAATACACACTATATATAAATGTATATAAGTGTATTATCTTTACATTGTATATCTATATTTCTTATACATACACAAGAAAATAACCCCAAAGAAGAATTTCAAAAAAAAAAAAAAAAAATAAAATAAAATAATAATAAAAATAAAAATATTAATAGATAAATAATAACTAAATAATAAAAAAAACCTCTTAATTACATCATTCAAATACACTGAAATGATATATCATATCGAAGAAAGTTTTGTTCATCCATTTAATGCTCACAGCCAAATAATAAAATACAACAAAAATATAATAATATATATATAAATATATATATATGACAATTTTATATATAAATATATATATATGACAATTTTATATATAAATATATATATATGACAATTTTATATATAAACCTTTTTAATGTTTTCTATATATAAAGGAAAATACTCTTTCTTAAAACGATAATATGAATACAACAATAAAAATCTTTATTTAAATAAATACATATAAATAGTATAAATTTTGTCATTAAAATATTATAATAATAATAATAATAAAAACCTTTCCAGTTTTAATATAATTTTTTTTATTTACATAATGATATCACAAAAAAATACAAAAAAAAAGGTTTAAAAACAAAATTTTCAAAGGAATATATAAAAATAACAAATAAATATTTACTTAAATCTTCTATATAATTATACTATATTCGTTAGCACACAATTCAAACTTTGATTCCTCTGAAAATATCTAAAAATAAATATATAATAAAAAAAAAAAAAAAAAAAATTAAAAAAAAAAAAAAAAAAAAAAATAAATAAATAAATAAATATATATATATATATATATATATATATATATACATACATATATATATAATATATAATATATAATATTTTTAAGGAACAATTTTTTATATTAACAAAAAAAAAAATATATTATATATATATATAATATATATATCAATTTACAATTTCATATTATATTATTTTAATTTATATTTGGCACTAATAAAATTGATGCGCATACGTGTTTAAACCTTAATTTTATTAATATGTAATAATACATATAATTCAAGTTCATATATATAAATATATATATAATATATATATGTATAAAATATTAAATATGGTATCTTTTTTATGCCAATTTGTTTTCATAAAAAAAAAAATAAAAAATAATAATAATAAATAATATATATATATATATATACGAAATATTTTATATATACATATATATATATGTTTTATTTATTATATTTTTTTTCTTTAGATAAACATTTATTTAAAAAAAAAATAAACACTTATATATATATACATATATATATTCAATTTTATTATTTTTTTTTTTTTTTTTGAATAAAAGTTTCTTTTCTTTCTTTTTCTTTTGTTTAATTAAATAAAATGGCAGATGGTGAATATAGTTTTTCTTTAACAACTTTTAGTCCAACAGGGAAATTAGTTCAAATTGAATATGCTCTTAATAGAGTATCTAGCAGCTCGCCAGCTTTAGGTAAATTTTTTTTTTTTTTTTTTTTTTTTTTGAAATTACCTGACTTGTTCATATAATTTTTATTTAATTCAAAACATTTGGCTATTTTATGTTTCTTGTGTACAATATGTGAATATATTGATAAATATATAATTGGATATAAAATTTTAATATGTACATATATATTATATATATATAATATATTTTAATTTATTGTATATCATATACCATATATAACTATACATATATTTATATATATATATATATTTTTTTTTCCCTCCATGTAGGTATTAGAGCCAAAAATGGTGTGATAATTGCTACTGAAAAGAAAAGCCCAAATGAATTAATAGAAGAAAATAGCATATTCAAAATACAACAAATAAGTGAACATATAGGTATTGTATATGCAGGAATGCCTGGAGATTTCCGTGTATTATTAAAAAGGGCAAGAAAAGAAGCCATAAGATATTCTTTACAATATGGAAGTGAAATATTAGTTAAAGAATTAGTAAAAATAATTGCATCCATAGTTCAAGAATTTACACAAACAGGTGGTGTAAGACCATTTGGTTTATCTTTATTAATATGTGGGGTTGATGTATATGGATACCATTTGTATCAAGTCGATCCCTCTGGATGTTATTTTAATTGGATGGCAACTTGTGTAGGAAAAGATTATCAAAACAATATGTCCTTTTTAGAAAAAAGATATAATAAAGACATCGAAATAGAAGATGCAATTCATACAGCTATCTTAACTTTAAAAGAAAGTTATGAAGGAGTATTGAATGAAAAAAATATTGAAATTGGTGTAGCCTATGATAATAAACCATTCAAGATTTTATCACAAAATGAAATTAAAGATTACTTAATAGAAATAGAATAAATAGGGTTTTATATTTTATGAGTAAAATATGTAAAAAATGATATACAACCAAATGGTAATAAAAATGAAAATATAAATATATAATATATATATATATATATATATATATATATATTGTTTAAGTTTTTTTATTCATTTAATGGTTCTAAAAATATATTTATAAATATTTGAAACGAATAAACATATATGCATATAAATAGACATATAATATCTTGTAAAATTTACACAAAATAGAATCATAATATTTAAATGCATATTGTTAATACATATTATATATATATATATACAATATAAATGTTATATTTTTTTTTTTCTTTTTTAAAACTTTGTGTAATTTCTTTTTTTTTTTTATTACTTTTATATATTATAATCTTGAAATAAAAAAACCCCAAAAAAAAAAAAAAAACAATATATATTCCTTACATTTTTATAATTTTTTTTTTCTGATTCATGACTTTTTTTTTTAAATTAGCAAATATTGAAAAATATGTCAAAAAGATATATAATATATATATGAAATAATTAGATTTATAAAAGTATATGATACGTTTATTTTTTTAATCGTAAATAAAAGGAAAAAAGAAAATTTTTGGTATACAAAAAAAAAAAAAAAATTCATATTATTAACATGTCCTCAAAAAATAATAAACTTTCACCTTTTTTGTGTTAAATAATTTAACAGGTTTTTTTTAAATATTTGATGGTTATATGAATGTAATGGATATATAAATGAACACAATGTATATTTCTTTTTACAACTAGTATGTTATTTCATAAATTTAGAATATAAATATTATATATATATATATATATATATTTTTATTTACTCTTTGAAATACGCAATTTCCTACATGTATATGAAATAATACACTTTTTTTTTAAGTAAATATATAAAAAGATATTTGATGAAATGATATACTTGTTTAATATTGGTAAGAATATGTTGAAAAAAAAAAAAAAAAAATGAAGTATAAAATATTATGTTTAATCCAATTCATTTGAATAACAAATAAAAAAAAAAATACATGTTTTTTTTAAGAATATAATAGGAATATATTGGCATTTATAATTTTTACACATAATAAGAAAATAGTATAATTTTTTTTTTTTTTTTAACAATCTGTTATAATATACATATATATATTTCATATATATATTTTTTATTTTTTTATTTTTTAAAATGAATTCTTTGAAGATCTTATTTTTAAAAAAGCATCAAACAATAATTCGCACAAACATGTTTTCTTTATTGAATAAAAATGGAAATCACATGTTCAAAAGAACGGCAAGTACGGAGAATAAAAATAATGAAGAACAAAAAAAAAATGTAGAAGAAAATGTGTATAAAGATAATTGCCCTAAAGGAATTAGAATACCTATAATGAGATATTTTTACGGTCTGATATTCTTAATGGCATTTGTTCCAATAACTCAGTCTCTTTATGAAACGAATAAATATTATAAAGAGGTAAGATAATATGTTATATCATAAAAAAAAAGAAAGTATACTTTTTCATAAATTAAAAGATATTATACACACAAATATATATATATATATATATATTAAATGTTTTATATAAATAAAAGACTATTAAAATTATAATTCAATATAATGAAACATTTAATTGTATGTTTTTATTTTTATTTACCTTACCTGTTCATAATTTTTTTTTTTTTTTTTTTTTTTTTTTTTTGGTAGAATGAACATTTGTATGAAAAAGGGAAAAACTGAGGATGTCAATTTATTGAATTGATTTTATTTTTTAGTTAATTTAATGAATAAATGAATAAATAGATAGATATATATATTTATAAGAACAGCGGGAAATTTTTATTCCCCACAATAATATATATAATATATATATATATAATTTTTTTTTTTTTTTTTTTTTTTTTTTTTTCATTTGTAAAATTATGTTTATATATATTTATTTATTTATTTCACATAACAAAAAAATGTTAAAAATATAAGACTTATAAAAAGATGAGGGTTTCATAAAAAAATTAATAAAAAAAATTAATATATAAATATTGTTTTAAAAAAAAATAAAAAGGATGTGTAACATTTTAAATATGACAAATATATATAATATATATATATAATATATACATATAATATATATATATATATATATATATTTTTTTTTTTTTTTTTTTTACATTTTTGCTTGCATTCCATGTGGTGTCATAAGATTCCCTTAAAATTCAAGCCGACTTGAAAAAATTTAGTTTTGTCAGTTATGTGATATAAAATAGGGTAATTGAGAAATAATTCTAGAGAAATATTTTTTTGTATATATGCCATAATTCCTATACCTGTAGATATTCTTGTATCTTTGATTAGATCATTAATAGATGAATATAAATGATTACTGAGTCTGCCTAACTGTATATAAAAAAATAACATAGGGTTCATATTTTGAATATTAAATATATATTTAAAAATAAGTTGAATATTAGTAAAGAAGTTAGCACCAAGATAATTATATGTTATTTTATAATTATTTTGATTTTTATAAAACTTATAACAGTGTTCAGGATGCCCAATACTATTATATTCAAATCCTCTTAATACTAATGAACTTCCTATACTACCAGTAAAATTAAAATTATTTAATGTAAATGGTTTGTTTTGATTATAATCATATTTGATTCCATTACTTATATTAATATATGTAAAGAAATTATTCATAATTTTTTTTACACAGAAAAAATTAAAATGGTTTTTAAAAAAATTTGCTTCACAAAATGGTAAAGACATTTCATTTTCAATTTCATAATAATAACCAGAAATAGGATAAGGTGTATAATAAATAAATTTTTGATCTGGTTCATTTGTATTTAAATAATTTAATTTATCTATTTTATAATTATATTTTATAGTATTCTTTATATATTTATCACATAATTTAAGAATATTATCTGATGGTATTAAATTTCGATCTATTCTATGTAATATTCTATTAAAATTTAATTCCCATATAAAAGAATGATTATTCTGTAATAAATATGTTTTGAATGAATTTGTTTTTAAAATATATGAACTACATTTTATATTATTTATATTACTTAAATTTGTTTCAAATATTAATTTAAAATTCTTTAATTTATATATATATGGACTTATAAATCGAAAAGATAAATTATTGGTATAAAAACTACTAACATTAGCTTTTAATTCTAAACTATTTATAGTTTTTAAAATATAAGGTATATTAATTTCAAAATCTGCAGTAATTTCTCCTCTATTATTTATATTAGTACCTATCATATAATTATTCTTTCTTTCTTTAAATATATAATCAACTAATACATTATCATTATTATCATTTCTTAAATTTACTATAGGATCCTCATCAAATATATTTAAATTATTTATTTTCTCATTACACTTCTTAATTCTTAATAATAAATCTTCTACATTATTACTTTTCTTTATATCATCAAAAATATATAATAAGTTGTTTTTCTTTATTTTATCTAGGCCTTCTAAATTTATATTTACATTTCCGATTTTCTTTTCTAAATCCCCTTCTGTGTTCATTCTCTGAATTATACAAAAAAAAAAAAAAATAATAAAAAAATAAAAAATATATATATATAAATAAATAAATAAATAAATATGTGATGATAAAAAATAAAAAAATAAAATATAAAAACATAAAAATATGTAAATATTTAAATATTTAAATATTTAAATATATTTGTATAATTATTTATATATAATATTTATTTTCATTTTCATTTTCATTTTTATTTTTTTCAGAAATTTATGTGGATAACAACAATTCATAGAGAGCCATTCAAACTACTCAAGTTGGTAGTCAAACAATTTGTAATTCTACAAGCCGATATTTATGTTATTACACAAGCGATATATATATATATATATATATATATATATATATATAAATATAATATATAGATTTTTTTTTTTTTATTGCGGCAGCGTTTATATTAATGCAACATATAATTTTTATGCAGTTATTATTTCTACATATGTAAATTTATATATAATAATATTTATTATCATTTTATATATTGTTGAAAATTAAAATAAAACTACTTTTTTTTTTTTTTTAATTTTAACAAAAATATTAAAAAGGGAACATTATAAAAAGGTGATGACAAATCAAGAAATATATAAATATATATATATATATATATATATTTATATATGTATGTATATTTTATGTGCCCTAGATTCAAAATAAAAAATATATAATAAATATATAATAAATATATAATAAATATATAATAAATATATAATAAATATATAATAAATATATAATAAATATATAATAAATATATAAAAAATATATAAAAAATATATAATAAATATATAATAAATATATAAAAAATAAACAAAAAAATAAATGATACATTTAATTTTTGTGCCCCTATAAAGGCAAAATATATATATATTTATATATTATGTTATATTTTTATTTATAATAACTCGTTCATTTTTATGATTTTTTTTTTTTTTTTTTGGACGTTATTAATATATCCACTGAATACATATAAATATTAAAAGTTGTTGAAAGATTAAAATGTTGTAATTTATTTTTTTTTCTTAAAATATTTAATATGATATTATAAACATTTAATTCACTAGTTGAGATGTTAGGTCTTTTATTATCATCAATTTTATGACACACGTTTTTATGATTAATTTTTTTTTTATTATTATTGTGAGGATAGTCATCATTATAATAAATAAATTTTATATTATTCAAAGAATTATAAATAGAACGATATTTTTCAAATGATAATATAGGACTATATTTCAAAAAAAAGTATATATATTGTAATAAAAATAAAGGATATTTATTAAGAATATTATTTTGTATACTTTTAATAGATACTTGTAATGGATTCAAATAATATAACATTAATATAGACATATATAATTGTCTTAGACTTGCTGAATCCATAATATCTTGAACAATATTTTTTATTTCTTGTTCATTATTATTTAAATCTGTTAAATTATATAATAAATGATAAATTGGATATTTTAATTTTAATTTTTTAAAAACATATTTAAAATTATATAGTAATAAATAATATATTATATTATAATATTTTTCATTATAAAAATATACATGTGTTAATAAATAAGATAAGCTATTTAAAAGTATGCAAGAAGTGTGTATATTTAATTCTCTTGTTTTTATAATATTATCTTGTTCTTCAAAATATATATCATCCATTTTTATAATATTATTATCATCATCAGAAATATAAGAAGGGCATTTTTTGTTTATTTTGTAGTGTTCATTTTTATTCACACGACAAGTATAATTATTACTATTATTATTATTATTATTACTATTATTATTACTATTATTATTACATGTATTTACATTCTTATCTCTATTAATATTATTTGATAAAATGTTATAATTGTTTGATGAACAAAGGCTATTATATATATATAGCAAATTAAAATATATTACATATATATTGTTATAGCTATTATTTGAATTCGTTCCATGATTCATATTATTTTTTATCATATCTACATCATTTTTTATTAAACATCTGATAATATATATTGAATTAATAATATCATTTGATAGTAGTTGTTTATATAAATGATTCATTTTTAAAAATATATTATTATTTATATTTATTTTAATATTTGTAATTTTTTGTTTTTTTTCATATTGCAATTTATAACAGCTAGCTATAATATTTTTTATATATATATCTTGAATTATATTAAATTTACTTATATATAAAAGATAAATAGATAAACATTTAGAATTCATTTTAAATATTTTCTTTCTTATATTTATAACACATTTATTATAAATATATTCATCATGTATATTTAATTTACATAATGTTGATAATATATAAGCTAAATGATTAATATTTAAATTATCCAAAATATTTTTATTTCTTATATTATCATAGTTATAACAATATTTATCCACATGCACATCTTTACATTTTTTTTTGGCAAATACATCATCTAAATTATTATTGATATGTGTAACTATATTATTATTTTCATAAGAGTTTGTATTTTTATTACTATATAGTTCTTTCTTTGAATAATTTAAACAATGTGATATTTGTTTTTCAGTTATTTTTTCACATGCATTCTTTTTTTTATTATTATAAGTGTCAGTTGGATTATGTGAACCTATAACATTATCATTAACATTAACATTATCATTAACATTAACATTATCATTATCATTAACATTATCATTATCATTAACATTAACATTGTCATTCATATATATATCATCTATATCTTTTGTTTTATTTTTATTAATAATTTTTTCTTCTTCTC
>NC_031486.1:242709-256243 GCF_001602025.1 Plasmodium gaboni | reverse complement strand
AATTTCATGAAATTTCACTTTGTATGTATCAGAATATTCATTTTTTTCAAGTATATAAAACGTACTAATGCTTGTAAATAAATTAATAAATTCTACATATTTTAAATCATTACTTAGAATATATTGTTTTGAATATTCTATTATTAGATTATATATTTGTTCGTTTCTATATGCACCTCTTGAATAAGCACTTGTGATATTAAGAAGGTCAAGTTTGTTGATATTATTTTTTTTTTTTTTGAGAATAAGAAATGAAAATATTTCATATAATTTTGTATCAGCCATATTTAATTTACTTAAATTATTTAATATATTAGTTAGATGTTTTGTTAAGAAATTTAACATGAAAATTTTATTTTCATCAACAAGTTGGTTACTCTCTCGTTGATCGGTTTGATTTTTATATTTTTCTCTCTTTTTATTTGTAATATTTATATTACGTGGTATGTACTTTAAATATGGAAAATGTTTATATGACATACCCCCCTCTTCTAAATTATAATTATAATTATTATTATTATTATTATTATTATTATAATTATTTATTGTTTTGTTGTTTTCTTTTTTGTTTATTAATGGTGTTGTAGAAATCGAAACCGATTTATTATAAGTATCATTTTTTTTAAGGTGTGTATTATTCTTATCATACTTATTATATTCGTTATATTCATGTTTTATTCTTTGAATGATTGTATTAAATATAAAATGAATTTTTTGTTTATCTAAATAATGATACGTTTTTGTATATATTGTTATAATATTGGATGTACATTGATTTGATAAATTCAATATGACATCTTTTTTAGCTAGCTTATTTAAGGCTATAGTAAATAATTTAATATTTAATATTTGAATATTGACATAACTATTTAATATAATAATTAATGCTTTTATATTAATATAATTAATATTGGTAAATATATAATTTGATAATATGTTGAATAATATTTTATCTTTATAATTAATAGAAGCATATGAATGTATAACACTACTAAGAAAAATATCAGAACATTTTTTTTCTTTTTTTAATTTTAATATTATAATAACTTTTAAAATATCTAACAGTTGTTTATTTTTTTCTGACGATTTACTACATGCTTGTAAAATAAGAGAGATACTTTGTTCACTGATATGGTTTACTTTTTTTAGGCTATCAAATAATTTTTTTTTTAAAAAATGAACCCTAACATGGTTATTATATATATTATATATATTATTATTATTATTATCATATATATTATATATATTATTATCATATATATTATCATTATATGTATTTATTTTCTCTTTTATTGTCTTACTATCCATGTTTGTATTTTTCATTGCAATATTGTTATCACCCAATAATTTATTTTCTTTATTTTTATTATCTATATCATTATGTGTAATCATAAGTTCAATTAATATACTTATATCTTTCTCTGTCAAAATATTATGTATGTTGTTTATGTTCTGATATATCTTATCATGTAGAATATGGTGTACATTTATTGATTCATACATATTGTCATTACACCGATTTGTATTACTACAATTTTTTTTATCATCATAATTATTCATTTCAATAGTTTGATTTTTTCTTCCTTGTGTTTGACCAGACAAAGAAGTAAGGGCTTTTATAGTATTTATTAAATATTTATTCAAGTTTATATGACTGATTAATTTGTGAGAAGCATATTTTAATATATCATCATTTTTTATATTTACTTTCGATAATGAATTAAGAATTAAACATAATTCTTCTATATTAAAAAGATGTAATAATTTATCTTTTTTTTTTTTTTCTTCTTCATCAAATAATTTATATTCAATAATATCATCTTTGTTTTTATATGTCACATTTTTAATAGAAATATTATTATTTCTTTCATCTCTTTTATTTTTATCAAAATTAGGTAGTTTCTTATCTACCTTCATAATCTTATAGTCATCATAATTATCACATTTATAATATACATTATCATCACACTTGTTATTATTAATGTCATTTTTTTTTTTGGTCAATAAAAATTTCTTCACAAGGTTTTCATCTCTTGTTGTTATTAGTAAACAAAAATGATTCCAAAATAAATGATCCTCAAAAGAAATTTTTGAAAATTTATTTATACATAGAGATATTTCATATGTATTAAAATGATAAATATTTTTTAGGAACTTTCTGCTTAAATGAGTAACATCGTCTTTGCTTTTACAGTTTTTAATGCTTCTTAAAAAATAATTGAACATTATCTCATCTTCTCATTTGTTTTAAATATAATAAATAAATAAAATATATATATATAAATATATTTTTTTTTTAACTGTTCATAGTGATCTATCTACAAATATTTATATAAAAAAGAATAAATATATATTTTTTCCATTTTTATAATATATATATATATATTATTCAACATTTTTTATATGACACATAATTGTTTATTTTTTTTTCATATCTTGTTAGGTACATATTTTTATTTTCTTTTAAATGGAAAATATTCCTTTTATATTTTTTTTTTTTTAAAATGAAAAAAATATATAAATTCTCATTTGAATTATGTCGAAGGATTCATTTTAAGAGTGCCAAGGAGTGGAAGCAATTCATGAATCCAAAAATGTAAAAAAAAAAAATAAAAAAATAAAAATATATATATATATGTATATATATATATATATATATATATTTACATTTACATTTCCATTTTATTATATATCCACACATAATTATCTAAGATTACCTTTTGATTTTTTTTGTTTTTTCTATATGCCCTCATTTTAGTGATGGAACAAGAATTAAAAAAATCAGGAATGTCAGCGAAAATGATATGATACATAAACATCAAATTTTAAAGTACCCCTATTTCAAAATGAAAAAAATTGGAAAATATAATAAAATAATAAAAACTAGCGATTTATTATTTAATCGAAATATAGAAATTATTTATGATTATCGTTATTGTGATATATTTCAAAAATTAAAAGATCTTATATCCTTCAATTTGAAAGGTATTTATATAAAACAAAGAAAAAAATATATACATTTTGTTGTTATCACCACAAGGTGTATATGTATATATGTATATATATATATATATATATATATATATATATATATATTTATTTATTTATTTATGCCTCCTTTGGTTTTATTTTATAATTTGTAGGGGTCGTCATAAAAGAAAAATGTACAGACGACCTTACCTTTGAAATATATGACTGTTTACAAAATAAAATATTAATCAAAAAAAAAAACGAAGGTTATAATAATAAAAAAAATAAAAAAAATAAATAATAAACAATATATAATATATAATAATATTATTACAAAAAAGAATTATGTCTACACATATAGGTGTTTATATATACATATATTTATATATATCATATATATGTATGTACATATATTTTTTCATCACTCTACAGAGTTTCACGCGGATGATCTCTTCAAAGAGATGTTTGAAAAAATAAAACAAAATGGATGAACAAGCAAAAATTAAAACATATAATAAGAAAAAGGTTCACATATATATATATATATATATATATATGTATATTTTTATTTATTTATATATTCACGTTTGTAATTTTTTTATTTTTTATTTTTTTATTTTTTATTTTTTTATGTTTTATTTTTTTATTTTTGCCTTTTTAATATTTTTTTGTTTTTGGCTTTCAACTTTGCAACAATTTTTTTTATTTTGTTATCCCTTTTTTGTGCTTTTTTCTTTTTCAATAATTCAGCTTTTTTTTTCATTTCTTCAATTTTTTTTAACGTCCTTCTTCTAAAATCTAACCATTTCTCTTCATTTTTTGATAATTTTCTTTTCTTTATTCTTTTATTATAAGGTACAAATATATTATTATTGCTACCATTAGATTTAGCATATTTTGTATTACCTTTTACTTCTTTTCTTCTATCATCTTCCTTTTTATCATTTTTATTTTTAGACTTTAAATAAAATAAATAACTGTCTTCATTATTTGTAATCGAATAAAAAAGTTTTTTGTATACAATAGACTTAGGTATATTTTCAGCAAAATGATAAAAGGTCATATCATCACGATTCATAATATTTTTCTCATTCTTATTATTCTTATGATCCTTATCATTCTTATGATCCTTATCATTCTTATGATCCTTATCATTCTTATCATTCATATCATCTTGTTCTGACAAATTTGTACATATTTTTCTTAACTCTAAAGTATTTTCAATTTCTTTCATAAAAATAAAACATGCTTTATGATAATTATTTTCTTTGTTTATAAAATGTTTAATATTCTTTAATGTATTTAACATATTATCATATTCCACATTTTCAATTTGACATTTCATTTTTATTAATTTCTTTTCTTCCTCATCAGAGCATACAATTACTTTTTTTTTTGTCTTCTCATTTTTTAAAATATATAATAATATCTCCATTTTTTCCTCTAATGTCTTATAATAAAGATTTTCGAAATTGTATTTATACTTTTTATTATCTATATTATCGAACCACAATTTTAATTTTTCTATTTCCTTGTTTTCTTTAATTTTTTCTTTTCGTTTTTCTTTTTTTCTTCTACGGGCGTTGTCTTCTGAAATGTTCTCACCTGAAAAATCGTCATCTATAAGGTCGTCTTCTAAATTAATGTCATCATTTTTGTCATCTAACATATAATTTTCATCATGTAATATATCCGTATCATCATGTAATATATCCGTCTCGTCATTTAATTCCTCCGTCTCATCATTTAATTCCTCCATCTCATCATTTAATTCCTCCGTCTCATCATTTAATTCCTCCGTCTCGTCATTTAATTCCTCCGTCTCATCATCTAATACATCCATCTCATCATTTGACATGCCATTCTCACCACCCGATATACCATTTTGCACTTCCATATTGTTATCTTCTACATCCTTAATATTTTCTGGAAAATTTTTTTTCAAAATTTCTTCCATTTGTTCATCTGTGAATTTTTGATTTTGTTCATAACAATAACTGGGCATGTCACTTTTATTCCCATCCTCTGTTAGTTGCTGATTATATTTTTCATTTAATGATGCCTGGTCTTCTAATATATAATTATTAAATTCAAAAGTTATATAATTTTGTTTTTCTGTAATATCAAAATATTTAAATACATCTCCTTCATCTTTTTCATTAGTCTTATTATAATTTTCACTTTGAGTATTTATGTTTTCATTTTTTAACTCCACGTTGTTCTCTAATTTGTTGTTATTCATTTTATTTAATTTTACATTTATTGTTTCACTTTCAAAATTTTCATTTTGTTTTTGTTCTTTTATTTCATTTAATTTTAATTCATCAACTTGATAATCTCTAAATTGTTCTTCTATACTCCTTTTGTAAGATATATATTTTTTAATATCTGACAAGGAAACATTACTAAAATTTACATCCTTTACATTACAAGGTACAGTGTTCTTAGATTCTTCATTCTTTTCAATGTTTTTGTTTTTTTCATTTATTTTATTTTCATCACTTATTTGGTTTTGTTCTTCTTTTTTATTTTCATTTGAACATGGAAGAGTGCTATGTTCCTCCACACACGTTTTGTCATTTTTGACCAAATGAATATTTATATTAATACTGTATGATTCAAGTAATTTATTCATTTTTTTTATTAGCGTATTGATATTATTATTATTATTATTGTTGTTGTTGTTATTTATTTCTATATGTGGATAATTTTTCAAAATGTCATATAATTTTTCCTCTTTTATTTCAAATATATCAATTAGAGAAATATTATTCATGTTTGTATTTGTAGCTATTTTTTTTTTTTTTTTTTTATTATTCCCACTTTGACTAGCCAACATTTTATTAGTACCATTGTTCATATTATTTAATATTTTTTTCTTATTTTTAAAAACATCTTTATTTAAAATTTGTATTATAATATTTTTCAAATCATTTTCATTACAATAGATTTCATTACTTTTAATAATTTTTTCTTGGGAATACTCTTTTAATAAATCATTATATTGTTCTTCTATTTTTCTTAAACTTTCATATTTAATATTTGCAGTAACAAGTGTATTATCATCTGTTCCATTTTTATTAATGGTATGAACAGAATTGGAAAATACCTGACTTGTTAAGGCGTTTTTTTTTTTTTTTTTTTCATTTTCTCTTTTGATAAAATCGTCTTGTAGATTTTTTAGATAAGATAGATCCAGTAAATTATCATATAAGCAATTAAGGAATATTTTTTTTATATCTTCAGTTGTATATTCTTTTAATTTTTTTAAGGAGCAAAGAAAATTCATATCTTTATATTTTGTTAATCTGATAATATAAATCATAAAATCAGTATCAAAATGTAAATTATTAATATTATAATTTTTAATATTTTGCATAATTTTTAAATTTTTTAAATAGTTCAAAATTTCTTCACGTTTCTTTCTTTTTGCAATAGTACAAAAAAGTCCACTTATTGAATCAACGAGTCGAATAAAATAAAAGCAGAATGATTTATATTTTTCATCTTTATTAATTAATTTACTAAATTTCATTTTCGATTGATTTTCATTATATTTTTTAAAAATATTATCATCATCATTTAAATTGTGTTCATTGGAATTATATTGTTCTTTTGTCTTTTCAATTATACTATTTATTTTTTTCTGATCATAAATATCGTTTGCATTTGAACAATCTTTCTTATCGTCTTGTAACAATATTTTATTATCTGGGTAAATATTTGAATGATCTTTATTGTCGTGTGTATGTATATGATGGTCTTCTATATTATCACTCACATAAGAATTATAGTTTTCATCATCATAATCATCTTCATTATTATTATTATTATTATCATCTTTATTTATGATAGTATCATATACTGATGTGTCTCCTTCATTTTGATGATTCAAAGAATTATTATCAGTACTATGAGTAACCTCATCATCCATGTCATCACTAGCATATTTCTTATTATATTGTAACATGTCATTTGTTGTGTTTTGATTTTCCTCGTTTTCATTATATTTCAAATTATGTTCACTATTAAAAGTAAAAAAACTAAGAATATTTATTATTTCATTAACATAAACTGATACTTCTAATACATTTTTTGAATAAAATTCAGAAAGTTTAAAAATATAAGCTGATGTATTTATATCTAAACAATCTTTTAATTCTCTTTTTATATATGACCGTACTGATTCATATTTTGTTGGGTTATATATATATTTTTCTCTTTTTATTAATTTCATTTTTTTATATATATGATAAAAATATAAATAATTATAATCATCTTCTTTTGATGCTTGTAAGAATTTTTTTTGTATTATATTATCATTCCCTTCTTCTATTAAATTTCTGTTTCCCTCATAAGTTTCATCAACATTTTTCATAACATCTTGATTTACACATTCTGAATTAACGGTACTCTTTATTTCATTGATAGTTTTCTTATTATAGTTATTATTATTATATTTTCTTCTTCCTTTTTTATCTTTTAAAAAATTGCAAATATAAAAATTATCATTATTATTTATAATAACATTGTTCTTCTTTATAAGGTAGCTAAAGCAAACATTCAACAAAACAATAAGGGCAATAAATGACTGGTATTTCATTAAAGAAAAAAGATTGATTCATAGTTTTTTTAATAAACCTTATTCAAATAAAAAAACAAAAGTTATATAACAATAATATCTCAAAAATGTAAATATAAATAAATATAAATATATATATATATATATATATATATAATATGTATGTATTTTATTTTTTTAGATTAAAATTTGCCATATTAATTTATAATTATAAAATATATATATATATATATATATATATATATATATATTAATTTCTATCATGTTTGGCGTTTTTTTGTTTATATATTATTATTTTTATTTTATTTTATTTTTTTTTTTTTTTGTAAAAAATGATGAAAAGATACAACTTAAAATATTGTTGTGACGACGTTAGTGTTTTTCCCAGTAGTACCTTATTAAACCATGACAGTAATAAAAAGAGATAGGAAAAAAATATACATGTATATCATTTTATTTTTTTATCATAAAATATAAAATTACATATATATATATATATTTTAGATAATAAGTTCAGTGAATTTTTTGGATTAACGGCTATTTCAACGTACCAACTCAAAAATAAAGAACCGAATGAAGAACCCAAAAAAAAAGGAAAAATCTATTTATTCGAACTTAAACAAAATATAAAAGAAGATGATAATAATAATTGTGAAATGTAAAATTAAAAATGAAAAATGAAAAATGCTTTTATATATTATACATGTGTTATAAGTTATGTGTATTATTTTGAACATAAATTGGATTTCTATTTCTATAAATATAATTATTTATAGTATTTTTTTTTTTTTTTTTTTTTTTTTTTTTTTTTTTTTTTCGTTGAAGAGATTACTATTTAGAATATAAAAAGAACATCAATTTTCATAATGGAGTTCTTCAATCGAATTATATATTTACTAATGATGTAAGGAAAAGAGGAAAGGCGTCAAAACATATTTTATATTTAATAATATGATGTCACATTATTTGATACAGTGAATATATATTTATGGCATATATATATATATACATACATATCTATACATATGTGTTGTGAAATTTTCATTATTGTAGAAACTATATTTGGGAAGTGTATGTGTAAATGGTTTTTATTTATCTGACCTTAAAGGGGGGACGTACGAAAAATTGTTTGAAACGTCTAAAGAAAAAGACAACTCGGGTATTTTTTAATCATACATAAAAATGTGGATATATATATATATACATTGTTTAAACATTTTTGTAGGGTTATCATTTGAAGCCTTTGACAATAAGCCTGAGTAAATATTGAAACAATATAAAATGATAATATCTTTTTATATGTATAAATTAATATATCAATGTATATATTTTTTATTTTTTTTTCTCTTTATTTAGAAAAATATGTATATCTTTCAGTAATGGAGATATGTGTTTGCTGGTCCACGGTCAACAAGAAAAAACATGGTTAGAAATAAATAATACATATATATATATATATATATATATATATATTTATATATATATATGTGGATTTTTTTTTTTTTAAATAAAAAAAGGAAAGCACACGAATATCATGTATGGAGTTGTACATTCAATGGAAACGAAAATGTAATAACAACCGGTATGTAATGTATTTCACATGAAATATTTTTTCAATATTAATAAATGTATACATATATATATATATATATATATATATATTTTGTTCTTTAAAATGTAAAAGGTTCGGATGATTGTTCTTTTGTTATATGGGATTTAAGAACTACCACTATTTCGCAGAAAAATAAAAAGTATGTTTTATAAAAAAAAAAAAAAAAAATAAATAAATAAACAAATAAATATATATATATATATATATATTAAATATTTATATATATGACTAAACTTCCTTCTTATTTAGATCTCACACTCAAGGAATAACGGCAGTGAAATTTGAAAATTTCAGCGAGCTATTATATACAGCATCGTACAAAAAAAAAAAAAAAAAAAAAAAAAAAAAAAAAAAAAAATAAATATATTATATTTTTATATATTTATTTATTTAATCGGTTTATCTTCTTCTTTTTAGGTATGACAATAATATACGCATTTTTGATTTACGAAATATTCATCAGCCAATTCAAACAGTTGACGTAAACTCAAGCATATGGAGGATGAAATTTTTATACAAGTAAGAAATAAAAAGTGTATACAAATATATATATATTATATATATATTTTTTATGTGTATTACATTTATGTAATATATACATATCTCTTTTTTTTTTTTTTTTTTTTTTTATTTTCCCCTTCATTTAAGAAATAATTGCGTGGACAATTTGCTCGTGGCTGCCTGTGATGGAGGGGCAAAGATATTTAAAAAATCAAACAATGGTAAATTAAATATATAACCATAATTTTTTATAAAAAATATATATAAATACAATTCCTTATTTGTGTCATTTGCCCTTTTTTTTTTAGATTTCATTTATGATAAGGGTATTTTCAACAATAACGAATTAACATATGGAATTGATGTTATTGATATGTTAAGGCCAAAAAATGAAAAAAAAAATATTTATCTATCTTGTTCATTTTATAACAAGGAAGTTCAATTGTGGGATTAATACAACATATAAATAAATAAATAAATAAATATATATATATATATATGTTTTTTTTTTTTTTTTTTTTGTTTTTAAAATATAATATACATATATACATATATTTATATGTACACATCCATATTTTTATGATCTTATACTTTTTGAATTTCCGTAGTGACCCTTGCTTTTCATTTCATTATTATCATTATAATAACCCCTATTTTCAACATTATCTTCTTCTGATCCATTAAATTCTTCATCATTGTCATCATAATCATATTCATCTTCTATTTGTTTGTCGTCTCCAAACATTTCATCATCCTGTTCATTTGGGTGTTGATCATTTTGTTTTTGCTCATCTTCCTCATTTAATTGATCCCCCTCTTGAGAATCATTATGTTCCTCTTCGCTTGTATGAAATATATCTATCCATGATGTTAGATATAACAAAATTTCATTGAAACGTTTCAATGTGTTTATGCAATAATTATTATCTATATTATATATATATGGATAATCAAATTTTTTATAATAAAAGAAATGTTGTATACTTGTTGATTTTACGTGATTTTTTTTATTGGCGTGTTCATCTAAAAACATGAACAAACAAGAACGTTTGAAAAAAGATATGTCAAAAAAATATTTCTCTTTATTCATTAAGAAGACATAATTTTTAAATATATCTTTTACAGAAAATAAGGGAACAAATTTATCATTAAAAATATGAGAGAATTTTATTTCATTTAATCTAGCATATACATAGTTATCATCTTGTATATTATTATAATTCTTTTTTTTATATGATTCATTCTTATCAAATAACAAACTCCTAAACAAATTATTATTGTCGTCATTAGGAGATATATTATCATCATTCTTATATGCATTCAAAAAGTTATATAAAAACATGGAGCTTTCATTGTCTAAACAAATAACATACATATGTTTAATATTAAAATAAAATAACATTAACATTATAATTCTTAAAATGATTTTTTTATTTTGTAAATCATTTTCTTTATAATTCATATGAGGACATATTACAAAGCTTTGTGTTAAGTAAGAAATTTTATCACAGATATTTCTTACACTCACTTGTATATTATTATCATGAGCACTTAAAACAAGTATACCTTTTTTTGTTTCAATATTTAATTCATTAGTAATAGGGAATTTATTTTTGTCATTATCCATATCACATTTATTTGTTGAAAGATTAATAACGATTGATTTATTCTCTTCTTTGAAAAAATTAAAATCATTAATTTTTGGGATACATATATATGAATAATTTTTTTGAATATGTTCTGAAGAATTATTATTATAATTACCACTACTACTACTACTACTATTAATTGTATCATCATTTTGTTGGTTTTTATTTTTTTTGTTCTCCATTAAATTTTTGTCATTCTCATCAGAATTATTTTTATCTTTTACTTTTTTTATTCCTTTAACGAACTTATTCATTGTGTCATATAACACCGAACAGTTGTATTGATAAAAATTTATATTTTTTATTTTAAAACTGCTTAGAAATTTATTTTTATCTATTATTTCAAATATGTTAAAATTTTTTAAATCTTCATAATTTTTCTTCAATAAATTAAGTCTTTGATTGGCATCAATAAATTCTTGAATATTTTGCATGGATAATACTTGATCAATCTTTTCAAGTTGATCTAAAGATAAATTATTATTATCTGATTCATTACTAACACTTTTATTATTTGTATAAAAATGATTATCATCATCGTTATTGTCATTGTCATTTTCATCATTATTTTCATTTTTATTATTTGTAACATCCTCATTTAATGATTCTTCATTATTATCATCTTCATATACCACGGACACATGCTTATTTATTTCTTTTGTTTTTATCTTTTTTTCCTGCTTTAAATTATGAATAGCTGTCTTATAACTTTTCAAATACTTATATTTTAAAAAGATAACACTTCTATATATCTCATTTTTTAAAAAATGTAATTCCTTTTCTGTAATTGAATTAATTATATCGTCATCAATATTTACAAAATATCTACCAACACTATCATCAATATATAAATTTTCTTCACCCTTAGATCTATTTATTTGTGTTTCAAGAAATAAACTTATTTTATTATATTGATTATCTGATTCGTCTTCATTATTTATATTTTTTAATTCTTTCTTTAATAACAAATTTAATATGTCATAATTTAAATTACATAAATTTAATATGTTATTTTCTTTAAATCTTTCAATTCTTTTTATTTCATCTCTCATAGATGAATTTTCATCTTTTTCCTTCTCTTCAGTTTCATCCTCCTTAACTGTGTTTTTAAGAAAATAATCTGGTATTAAATTAACATTTTCGTTTTTATAAATATCATTTGGTTTCTCATTTGTTTTATTATTATTATTATTATTATTATATATTTTTTCATTTTCATTTTCTTTTTTTTTTATTTGTTCTCTCTTTTTCAATTCTTCTTTCCTTTTTTGTTCTTCCTTCTTTCTCTTAAGACTTTCTTCTTCATACTCGTAAATAATTTCATTTAAAATGTCTTCATATTCATTATTCCTACTCTTTTCTAAATAATTGTAGTGATCTTCTGGTATATCATATAGTCTGTTCCTTTCTACATTATTATTATTCGGGATTTTGTTTATCCTTAAATTGTAATATGTTTTTCTATCACTGTCGTGGATGAATAAATTGCAAAAGTAAAATAAGCAACGCACATTTTTCATTAAAAAAAAAAAAAAAAAAAAATAGCTAGCTTTCACCAAAATTAAGAACTTATGTAACAAAAAAAAAAAAAAAAAAATACATATATATATATATATATATATGTAACATTAAATATTTAGTGTTATCACTTTAAAGAAATATATATTTATATATATATATTTTTCATATAAATAGAGATATACTTTACAATGTATATGTAAATTTTTTATTTTATGTTTTATAGAATTATAGCTTTTTATTAATAATTCTGAATTGTTCAGGAAAAAAAATAAAATAACAAAAAAAAAAAAAAAAAAAAATATATATATAATAATAAAATAATACGCAAAATATATAATATCTATAATCTTATATATTTTTTGGTCTAGTCATATGTTTTAATTTTTTTTTTTTTTTTTTTTTTTTTTTTTTTTTTTTTTTTTTTTTTTTTTTTTTTTTTTTTTTTATTATCTATAATCTTATATATTTTTTGGTCTAGTCATATGTTTTAATTTTTTTTTTTTTTTTTTTTTTTTTTATTTCTATTTTATTTTATTTATTTTTTTTTATTTTCATTTTTTTTTTTTTTTCACCAATAATATAATAATAACATTATGTATAATAATAGTTAAAATAAAAAAAAAAAATAAATATATATATGTGTACTTATCTAATATATTATGATACAATTTTTGGTATTTTTTTGTTGGCTTTTTTTTT
>NC_031486.1:237384-242409 GCF_001602025.1 Plasmodium gaboni | reverse complement strand
AAATTATATTTAAATTTTTTTTTTTTTTTTTTTTAAAAAAAAAACTTTTTTTAAAAAAATTAAAAATTTAAAAAAAAAAAAAAAAAAAAAAAAAAAAAAAAAAAAAAAAAAAAAAAAAAAAAAAAAAAAAAAAGAACACATTATATATATATATAATATGTGCAATTTATGGCTAACTATTATGTGTCACATAATAAAAAATATATACATATATATATATATATATTATATATATTATTCATTTTGATTTTTTTTTTTATTATTTATTTTTTTTTTTTGTTATAAAGCATAAATGCATATATAAATAACATTTATTTATATTTTGACTATTTTTCATGTCAAGATGGTTCTATTTTCCAATGATAAATTCTTTAAAATATATGAACGAAATATTATTAAAGAAGCAATTAAAAAGTAGGAATATTTTCAAGAAAAGTATTTTCAATTATTCCAGCTGTAGTATTACTATTGTAGATAAGTTAGAAAATACTAAGATTAAAAAGGTATATGGGAAAGTATCAAAAAAAGAAAAAGCACAAGAAAAGGAAGAAAAGAACTTTTGCGAAGAAACAGATAACCCTTTGATAAAAAGAAATTTTGATTTATACAAAGAGAATAAAGAAAAGTCTATATTTTATGAAAGTGAAAGAATTATAAAATGTATAAGTGGCTCAGGTGGTAATGGTCATATGAGCTTCAAAAAATACAAAAGAAAAGTTTTTGGATCTTTAGGTATACCTAATGGGGGTAAAGGAGGAAATGGTGGAAGTATATACTTATGTTATACACATGGAAAGGAAAATATAAAAAAAAAACCCAAGAGAAATAAAATCCAAACTGTTTATAGTAATAAAGATAAATATATATATATAAATAATTTGAGTGAACTTTCTACATCTCTTTATGCTACTGATGGAGAAAATGGAAAAGCTAATCAATTGAGAGGGAGGAATGGCAAAAGCATTTTTATTTATTTGAATAAAATATGTCACGTGTATGAAATTTTTTCAGACGATAAGAATGTAAATGCGTGCGATGATAATATAAATGAATGCGATGATAATATAAATGAGGGCGATGATAATATAAATGAAGGCGATGATAATATAAATGAAGGCGATGATAATATAAATGAATGCGATGATAATATAAATGAGCGTAATGATAATATAAACATGTATGATGATAATATTAATAATTGTAATACCTTCAATGATGTATTAAATAAAAATGATTGGCACCTAAAGAAAGAATATAATTATTTTTCAAATTATGAAAATAATGTGTATAATGTATTAAAAAGAAATGATCCTGTTTATATCAAACGAAATAATCATATATTAAAAGAAATTATGAATATAGATAAAAAGGTAAGGAAACAAAGATTTATAGGTATATTGAGTGAGAATAACAGTTGTATATTACTAGCTAAAGGAGGAGAAGGCGGAAAAGGAAATAATATGAATAATACGTTTTCATATGAAAATGGAAAAAAAGGTCAAGTTACATATATAAAAATAGTTTATAAATGTATAAGTGATATTTGTATTATTGGATATGAACAGTCAGGTAAATCTAGCATTCTCTCATTAATAACTCAGAAAATAGAGACTGCTAATAATTTATATATATTAAAAAAAATATATTTCACTGATATGTATCAAATATCTGTGGCTGATTTTTTTAATAACGAGAAACAAATAAAAGAAGACAAAAATGTAAGTCTAAACGAAGAGAATAGAAATATTCCTTCATTTCATATAAATGAAAATATATTCAACTTTTTGGGGTTAACACACCTTTTGGTTATTGTTCTGGATATGAATTACGATTTGATAGGGCAATTTAAAACTATCAGGTATAAAATAAAATATATATTACATTAAATACATATTAATAAGGATATATGTGACAAATGTACATATATATATATATATATGTATATATGTATATATTTATACATATAATGCATCATTTATTTTCATTTTTTTTTTTTTTTTTTCTTTTTTTTTTTTGAAGAAATCAATTAAAGAGAAGGGACGAACAAATATATAGGAAACCATACATTGTGGTTATAAACAAATGTGATGTTAATTTTAAAGAAAAAATTAAAGACACAGAAAAAGCTTATAACGAAATAAAAATGTATGATAATGATGTTGCTATTTTTTTTCTGAGTGCAAAATATGGCATAGGCATAAATGAATTCGTTAGCGGCTTAAGGAGCTCTATAATTAAATTGAAGAAAAATGGTACTTAGGTTTTATGATAAAAATAATATAAAATTAATAGGAGTACACATATAGATACATACATATATATATTGATATTGATATTTATATGTATTTATATTTATGTGTATTTATATTTATATGTATTTATATTTATGTGTATTTATATTTATATATTATTTCATTTTTATATTTTCAATTTAAAAAAAAAAAGAAAAAAAAAATGTTCGTGCTATTTTGCACTTTTTTTTTTTTATATAATAGTTATACATTTATGTCAATATAAATGAATATTATGAATTAAATATTTTTATAAAAAAAAAATGTGAAATGTGAAAAATGTAAGATAAATAAAAAATGTCTATTTTTTATTTTGTATGACCTATTTTAGGTTCATAAATAAATTGGTGTATATTTGAAAAAATAGAATAATATGAATTTAATCATATTTCAATTTATAATAATATATATATATATATATATATATATATTTATTTATATATATATATATATATATATATATATATATATATATTTATTTGGATGTCCGGAATTTAGGGAAATAAATTTATATTGAGTTATATTATAGGATATATATATATATATATATATATATATATATATATATATATATATATATATATATATATATATATATATATTTATTTATTTATTTAATTTATTATTTTATTTGTTGATTTTATTTTTCAAGTGGTGATATTTGTTTGTATTATTAAAAGTAGTTTGGTTGTTAATTCTAACATAGTGAGTGTCATCTAATAAATTTCTAAAAGAGTTATTATTGTTTTGTTTATTTTTAATTAAGGATGAGAATTTGATAGGATCCTTATGACAAAATTCATCATCTACATAATTTTTTTTTTCATATAAGTTTATATTAGTATTAAAAATATGATTTGTATTATTTTTAAAAAATGGCTTATTTTTATTTTCTGAATAAATATTTTTTATTTTACAAATTTTTTTATTAAAACTTATATGGTCAATATCGTTTGTTAATATTTTATTATCTTTTTCAAGATTATGATTGAAATTTTTTTTGGGATGATAATTTTTTTCTTCTTTAAGATTTATAGATGGATTATCTAAATGTTTTTTTTGAAAATTATTTTTTTTATTTTTATTTAATGATTGAGAAGATATATTATTATATACATTATTGAGTTGAATATTTTTCTCTTGTTCATCATATCTATTTAATACTGCTCCTTTTTTTGATAATTCATTTTTATCATTATTGTATTGATTACAATTGTTATAGGTATGGAAGTGGTTATATATATCATTGTTATAAGAATTAATATTATTATGAATAATGTGATTATCATGGTTATCATTATTATTATCATTATTATTATTATTATTCAGAATTTTATTACCATCCATTAAATAATTCTTTTTATTCATATTATTTATGTGACGTATATCATAATTTTCAACACTATATTCATCATTAATATTGTATCCATTGTTTATATTATTAATTTTTTCGTCATATATAATATTATTTTGTGATGATATGATGTTATCATTATCTTTCATATTATTATAAGGAATATATGGATTCTGAATAAATGCGTTTGACGAATTTAGACATTCCTCTGATTTGTTGAGATTGGATGACATTTTGTCATCATTATTATATATAACTTGATTTCCATCTTTTTTTTTTTGTTCATATATATAATTACTATTATTATCATATTGATTATTATAAATAATATTTATGTCATTATTTTTTACAGATTCATATTGTAAATATTCTTCTTTATTAAATATAATATTTTCATCGTTATTCTTTTCTTGATTATTTATTATATTATTAAGATTGAGGTTAATTGAATTAAGGTTTATATTTGAAACATTATTATTATAATTATAATTATAATTATAATAATTATTATTATTATTATTATGTGTATGAAAAGAAAAAGATTTTTCTCCTGCATTTTCAATATTTATATTGTTATTATCACATTGAACATTTGACCAATTAACATCATTTGCATTATTAATATTATTTATGTCTACATTATTATAGTGTTTCATATTATTCTTGATAGAAGTTGTAGTAGTTGTGGTCGTTGTTGTAGTACTACTATTATTATTGCTGTCTAGAAGATTTGAATTATTATTTATATAAGTAATATTCTTAACACAGTTATTATTATCAATACCATTCATATCGTTTATATCATTTATATCATTTATATCTTCTATATCTGTATTGATAGATCTACTATTAGGTATATATACATTTTCATTATTTGCCTTTACAAAATTTGTGAATATATCATTATAATTATAATTACTATTGTTTAAATAATTATTTTTATTTATAACATTGTTTGTATTATAAATTTTCTCTTCATTTTGGTCTGCACATTTTATATTTCTGTTATTAGAACTGTTACAATAATGGATAGTATTATTTATTAAATTAAAATTATCATCACTATAATTATAATCATCATTATTATTACAACAAGATGTTTTATAATTTTTATATTCATTTGTTGAATTATTATTTGTTATATTATCCTTTACAGGTATATCATTAAAATTGTGCTCGTCAACATTGTTGTTTATATCCTTGTCGAAGATAAAATATTTATTATTATTATCATCACTATAATTAGGGATATTATTACTATTATTATTATTTATATTTTTTATTATATCATGGTTAACTTCTTTTTTAACTTCTTTTTTAACTTCTTTTTTATCTTCTTTTTTATCTTCATTATTTATATAATCTTCATCTATTGTCTTT
>NC_031486.1:231689-236655 GCF_001602025.1 Plasmodium gaboni | reverse complement strand
TTCACATGAATAGGACCATCATAATTATTCATTTCATCAAAAAATGTTTCATACTTTTTCTTTTTAATTTTATATTTTTTTATTAAAGTATATATGTTTAAAATAGGAGATACTGCATTTGTTTCGGATGAAATATTATGTTCTTTATGCATATTGAATAAAGTATCTTTTTTAAAATGAATATTCCAAATATTATAATGGTGATCGTCATTTATAATTTCGTCATGTTCTTTATAAATAAATTCATTATGATTTATAATATTATGATTATTTTTTTCATTTATTTGTAGAACATTTGTAAAAATATCTTTTATATTATTGTATGTATGTTTTTTATTTATAGAGGATAGATCCATATCGATATGATATAATGTATTAAATAATTGTATTTGTTTATTATGGTTAGTATGATCATAAGATTGGATATTATTAGAAAATACATTTTGATAAAGATTATTATTAATATAATCATAATGTTTGTTATATTTAATGTTTTTATTTATATCATATAAAAAAAGGTTTTCATTTTGTTGGTCTTCTTCTATGAAGTTTAATTGGTCATTTGTTTTATTATTCTTTTCAAATATGGTATGTATACATTTTTGAATATATAATGGTAAATTATGTATATTTTTATGAGTGAGCTCTAACATATTATCATTATTATTTTTATTATTCATATTATATATTTCTTTCTTTACAATGTTATTTTCTTTTATATCATACTTGTTGTAGTCATCCCTTAAACTTAACATATATATATTTTTTTTTTTTTGTATTATTTCTTTTTTATCATTTATAAAAGTTGTATTACTCATATGTGGAGATTCATTTTGTTGTTCCATATAATTATTCTCAGATATGTATATATCATTATCATTTTGTATATTATTTTCTATATCTTCATTATCATAATATTGATCATGCACATATAGGTCAGTAAAAAATGGTGTATTATAAATAAAATCTAGATGATTTTTTAAATGAATATTTTCTTTTTCAAATATACGACAATTATCAGGAGTTTTATATTTCTTATGTTGTATGTGTGTTCTATGTAAATTATTATTTGGTATATATAATTTATAATATTTATTAAATGGTTCAGCCATTAATAAATTTTGTAATTTTTTATATCCAAAATGTAAACTATTTAATTCTTTTTTAAATTGAAGTATAAACTGTTGTTTTAATTGGGCTAGTACTAATCCATTCGTTTTATGATCAACTAATAATGATATAATTTGTAATACTTCTTCTAATGTTTCACATATATCATAATTTAGATTTTTAATTTTTGGATACAGATCATCAGCACTTTTTTCGCATGCAGATACTGGTAATAAAATACGTTGAGAATAAACAAAAATTCCTTTATGTATAGCTAACTGCACTAAATGAATTATATCTCCTAATCGTTTAGAATGAAAATGTTTAATCTCTTCTTTTAATTTGGCTGCAAATGCATATCTACCACCATTAAACATATAAGACTTGAGTTTTTTATTTGATGAAGAGCAAAATATGCATTCATTATTATTACTATTGTAACTGTTATGGTAATTATCTTCACACAGATTATCATCATTATTATTATTATTATTATTATTATTATTATTATTATTATTATTATTATTATTATTATTATCATCATTATTATTGACTACACCTTTGTTGTTATCCACACTTATAGGCGTGTCCTCCTTAGAATCATCTTCTAGTTTGTCTCCCTTCTTATATTGCATCATCTTAATGGCAAAACTATTCAATAAATACCAATCTTTCTTACTAAACGTATCAATCATATTGTGACTATCAACAAAGCCCTGAAACCACTTGGGTTGCTCATTTAAATAAATAACACAACCAATTTCTCCTTTCACTCTTACCTCTATTTGCATATTACACAAATTTGTTATTTGTCTTAATATAAATGCTATTTCAGCTGCTGACCAGAAATTATAATTTATATATATTTTCATTTGATTGGCTACATCACCTAGATATGATTTTATTCCTTCTTGATATAAAAATAAAACAGATTTATAAAAATAATATTTTATTTTAAAAAGAAAGCATTCAATATCTAAAGATTCTTTTTTTATAATTAACAACACTTTTTTTAACCATGTATTTTCAATAATGGGTTCAATAATATATTTATCATTACAGAAGGAATTATTTTTTATTAATTCTATATAATTATTATCGTTATCTATATTATTATTATTATTAATAAAAGATGAATTATCTTTTTTTTTCTTATTTTCATTCATATCATCAAATTGATCAATATTGTTTGTATTATTAAATGGATCTATATTAATTGCATCATTTCTATTGTTCATATGATTTATATTTTTTGTATCCATATCATTATTATATATGTTACTAATAATATTATTATTAACATTATTTAGGTTATATGGACTACAATTATTATTAGACGTCTTGATATTATTAATGTCGTTTATTATATTATTATTACAGTTCATATTATTTAACAATTTATCTTTAATAATTCTATCACTAGCTTCATTCTTTATCTTATTCATATTATTAAGTCCTATATTATTATTATTATTATAATATATAGCCCATGTTAATCCCCCCTTACGAAATGTTCCTATACTTTTTAAATTATTGAAAAGATAAGAATTAGATATATTAGATTGTTTTAATGCATTAATTATTTTTGGATCTTCATCTATTAGATTAATATCTCTATCAAGTATTTCTTTTATTTGTTTAATATAAATTTTGTCATCTATATTTAGACAAGCACTACATAAATTCAGGCTAAAATTTTTGGTATTCTTCCTTTTTTTATTAATATTAATAGAACCTTTCATACTAACACCATTATTGTTATTATTATTATTATTGTTATTATTATTATTGTTGTTGTTAATATTATTGTTGTTGTTGTTATTATTATTGTGAGAGATTATTATATCATTCATACTATTAAACTGGTTATTAATAATACCACTCCTATAATTCATAACATTTTTGTCATTCCATTTTGAAGATATATGTGAATTAATTCTAACCTTTTTATATTTCTTCTTAACATTAAAGGTTGTATTAATATTACCTTCATTCTTAATATCATTAAAGGAATTATAATAATTATCATTATTATTTATATTATATGGAATATTTTTATTATCATGATAATCCTGATTTTTTGAAATATCTGTATTATTATGATGAATATCTTTTTTATTATTAAAAAATAAAACCTTGTTATCATATTCAATTATTTTTTTATTATTACAGTTAGTGGTTGTTGTATTCTTATAAAATGAATTAATATTATTATTATATGAACTTGTTGTGTTGTATTTTTTATAACCATGATGATAAGTATTGACATTATACATATTATTATTATTATTATTATTATCATCATTATTATTATTAGATATATACATTTCTTTGTTCGAGTTATACATTTTGTTTCCAGATATATCTGCCACTTTCTTATTCATATTATATTCTACAACATCATTAAAAATATTTTTTTTTAAATTATAAACATTTTCATCCTTATTATTATTAGATAAATATTTAAACATAACATTTTTATAATTTTTTTTTTTTTTGTTACTTTCATTTAAATATACATTTTCAACAGCATTCATAGATTTATCATACATGGTTTTATAAGTATTTATATTATTATCATTCATATATATAATATTATTGATATGTTCATTTTTTAAAGAATCATTCTGAACATTTTCAATAGATCTAACATGATCATCTTCTAAAAATTTATTTCTTAATATCGTATTTTTTTTTTTTTCTGTTATTATTACATCTTGTTCTTTTATGGATTTGTAAAAATTATGTTTCCCTTCTTTTTTTTTATTTAATATAGACATATCATTATTTACATTTAAGCTAGCCATTTTTTGATCTTCTCTTTCTATATATATGCTTGTCAATTTATTTCTTTTTTCATTCAATGAAAAATTTATTGTATCATTTGTTACATTTATGTCATTCTTTTTTAAAACAAAATTTTTATTTCTTTTTATTGTATCATTGCTATTAATAGATCCTTGGTTGTTATCTTGTGATGTTTGATACAAACAGGATTTATTATTTTTTATAAATCTTGAATTTTTATTTTCATCTTCTAATAACATTATATTATTTTCATGTGTATCATTATTAACCATATAATTATCATAATGATAATTATTATATGTTTCTGTTTGTATCTCCTTTTTGTTTGAGGGTATATCATTATTATATGTATCATTTACATAATCATATACAGGTTCTATGTTATAATCAGAAGAAATGTTATTATATGAATATTTATAATCATTAGTAGATTGGTCATTTGTCTCAAAATTTTTATGAGGATATGACTTATTATTAATACTTGAGCATTTGTTATTATATGTATTTAATAAATATGTAGACTTATTATTATAATTAATATTATTAATATTATTATTGTTATATATTTTTTTTGTTTGATTATCATTTATATAAGTCTCATCATTTTTTAATATTACATCATTATATTTTATATCCTTTTTATTAACTCTTTTCATTATACAACTTTTTTTCATGTTATTGTCATTAATATTATTAATTTGTTTTCTGTTGACATAATCTGCAACAAGAGATATATAATTCTTTTCATACTTATTATTATTATTATTATGATTATTATTATGATTATTATTGGCTATGTTATAATTTCTTTTTTTATCTTCTTGGCCTTTTTCAAGTCCATCTTGTAAATCACAACGGACATCCTTCATACACTTTTTGTTTTCTTGTTCAAAGACCATAATGAATTGTATGAATTATTAAATGGGTTATATAAGAAAAGAGTTACAAAAAATAAAAAAAAATAATAAATAAAAATGGACATACATAAATATAAATATATATATATATATATATATGTATGTATGTATGTGTGTATATTTATATATAT
>NC_031486.1:228960-231406 GCF_001602025.1 Plasmodium gaboni | reverse complement strand
ATACATATATATATATTGTTTGAGTACTTATTTGATATGTAATATATATATTTTGATTTATGTTTGTTTAGTTTATGAATTTATAAACCTTTGATATTATGAATTTACTAGACATTTCCACTTGTTATATTTAAAAATAAGTGTGAATAAGGATATTCGAAAGAATATACACACACATATATATATATAATATATATATAAATATATATATATATATATAAACATATGTTTCTATGCTTGTGTAACCATGAATTCCGTTCATAATTATAATGAATATTTATATAACAACAATGAGACGGACAATGGAAATATTTCAAGAGATAATAATAATAATAATATGAGTAATAATAATTGTAATAGTAACACTAATTATTTTGAATCACACGAAAAAAGAAATGATTCTTTAAATAATATAAATGATAATTCTCTTTATAGAAGCAAGGTAAGTTTAAAAGCTGAGGAAAATAGATACGTGCAGAACAACTTTCAAGTGAATTACGATATTATGGATGGTCGAGATAGAATGGAAGATATAAATAATAGTATTAAAAAATATACTGACATTATTATATGTAATAAACGTAATACAAATAATGAGAGTGTTATGAATAATGTGAATAATATGAATAATAATTATAAGAATAACAGTTTGAATGGTTGTCATATTATTAATGTCGGAAGTAATAACCCTTATGATAATAACACCGAAATAACTGATAATAATAATAATAATAATAATAATAATAATTCGGTCATTTTATATAAACCTATAGATATGAGTTTTATTTATAAAACATATGATAAGAATGGTATGATATATTGTAAAAGAATTAAATTTTATTTAAAAAAAGAAAGAGAACATGATTATACAGATTATTTAATTGTCAAGATTAATAGTTTAAAAGGCCCAGGAGGAAAACCATATATGAGATTAGAACTTTCTGATGATAAGAAAGAATTTTTTTTTTATTATCTTGATTTATATGAAGAGAATTATGAGAAGATAAAGAAGGAACAGAAGTTGGTTATAAATTTTAATTTATTTCCATTTAAATTTATAGATTTATTAGAAGAATGTGTTTTAGAGAATGATAATTATGAGCATATGGAGGATCAACGGTTGAATGCGGTTTTAATTTTTACAGACAGTAGTTTAAAAGACAGCATCAGTAATAATAATATAAATAATAATAATACAAATAATAATCACATTAACAACAATAATAATAGTAATAGTAATAATAATAATAATTGTAATGTTTATAATTTAAGTGAGGAACATGGTATGGCAGGTAATCAGAACAGAAATAATTTTGAAGCACATAAAAATTCAGATTATAATAATTCCTATTATTATAATGATAAAAGATTATTAAGTAATAAAGTAAATATATGTGATGGAAATGCTATTCTTAATCTTGTAGAAATAAATCAGTTTAAAGAATTAACTCATTTATCTTTAGTTCTTAAAAAAGGTGATAATGCAAATATAATTACACATCTTTGTAATAATATTACATATGTGAAAGAATATAATAAAGAAATTATAAACAAATTAAATGATGAACTTATAAAAAATAATAAAAGTAATATAGATATAAAGAATTTTCAAAAAACAATAGAACAATTAGAAAATAAAATGAAAGTATTAACCAATAATTTTAATCATACATTAAATAATGATATTAATAATTTAAAAGAAACACATCAGAAAATAATTATAGAAAAAGAAGAAAGATATAATCAACAAAATGATGAATTAAAAAAAATTGTAGACAATTTTAAAAATAAATGTAATGAATTACATGAAATGAATGAAACACAAGAAACTACAATTTTCCATCTTAATAGTAAAATAAAAAATTTAAAAAATGAATTAGAAGAAAAAAATTTTAATTTATTAAAAATTATAAAAGAAAAAGAATCTATAGAATCTGAAAAAGAAAAACTTGAAAAATATAAAAATACATTTACTCTTGAATTTAATGATTTAAAAAATAAATATGAAAAAGAATGTGAAAGTAATCTATCAAATAATTCAAGTTTTGAAAGTATCAAATTATCAAACACTAATTTAGAAACAGAATTAAAAAAATATAAAGAAAGAAATTTTAAACTAGAAAATGAAATTAATATAGCTATAGATGAAATCAATAAAGGTAATGATATTATTACAAAATTACAAACACAATTAAAAAAAATGAAAGATAAATTAAAAAATAAAACATTAGAACATGATAACTTGGAAAAAATGAATTCACAAAATGAAAAACAAATTACTCAATTAAATAATGAACTCAAAAATCTTAAGGATACAATAGAGCAGCAAAATGTTGCACAAGAAAATATAAAAAAGGAAAATGACATGTTGAAAAAAAAATATGACGAGTTGGTCAAAGAGTTGAACATATCACGCGAGGGTATAAAATAAAAAAATAAATAAATA
>NC_031486.1:216798-228660 GCF_001602025.1 Plasmodium gaboni | reverse complement strand
TATATACATATATATTATTTTATTTGTTCATTCACCTTTGTAGTAATATGAACCACATGAATTTAATGAACGGAAAGATTGATACTTTAGGTATGAGATAAAAATATATATATTTTTATATATATATATATATATATATATTTTTTTTTTTTTTTTTTCTTTTTATAGATATGAACGATCGATATAACAAACCTGTGAAATTCATTCCTCCAGGAATATAAGAAGATTATAATTTTGAATAATATACACACAAATATATATATTTATATAATTACTTATTTATCTTCTTGTATTTTTAATCTTCTTTTTTTGGTCTTATTAATTTTATTATATGATATATTATTTTATTTTATTTTTTTTGAGTGTACTTTTTGTGTAAAATTCATATATAAGTTTATCATAATTAACATTTAACATATTATTTATTTTTTTAATCTTTTTAAATATATATATATAAATGTGTACAAATCGACACAAGTCATATGAAAGAAAAGAGAAATTAACAATATGTATATATATATATGTATATATTTTTATTTATTTAATTAAAAAAAAAAAAAAAAAAAAAATGTCCAAGGAACATCTTCTCATTAATAGGACAAATAAAATATTTATGTATGCATGAAAAAAAAAAAAAATAACAATTTTGAAGAACAAAATAAATTGAGTAGTCATATATATATATATATCCTAATATGTTGATATATTTGTAAAAATATTCATGCCTTTCTTAATCTTCATTTGATGATTTATTTATAATATATATATATTTTATTTATTTATTATTTTTTATTTTCTTCCTTTTTATGTACCACTTGGAAAGACTTACTTAGAATTGCTGCGAGGGCCATTAAGAACAAAACATTTTTACTCCTTTTAAAAAAATTCATACATTTTTGCTTATCAGTTAAGGATACGTTGTCTAGAATGTAATACAAATACATTATATTGAATGTTGAAAATATGTAGTAAGAAAAATGCATATCAAAAAGATATGATGATGCATACAAAAAAAGGAGCATATTGAGAGATAATAATTTTGAATATTTTAATGTATTTTTATCCCATTTGATGGATAGCGATTTAAGTTTTAATCTGATATCATCTTTTTTATCTTGATGGGCATATATTGTATCATATATAATAGTTAAGAATGATAAAGGTAAGAAACCTACAACAGTTGGAATTATATTATCTATTAAATTAATATTTACACTTGCTGATATAAAATAACCTAAATTAAATGTAAGAGATAAATATATCTGTGCATAATATGTTAAACGTTTAAATAAAGGATATGTAAAAATGAAGAAGGTTGAATATAAACCTATATAAATTGTATTATAATTAAATTGAAAGAGAGTTAAAAGAGATAGTATTCCATGTATAGAACAATATATTATAGCTTTATTTACACTTATATTTGTATTAGCTATGGGTCTATTTTTTGTTCTTTCAACTTGTTTATCAAAATTTTTATCTAATAAGTCATTTATAATACATCCTGTAATTCTTGTATTTATACTACCAAATAAGAACAAACTTATATTTTTTAATATATCTTTTATTTCATTCATATTAATAATATTATTATTTAATAATATATTGTTAATATCGTAAGTTAAAAAATAACCATATAAAGATGAATAAAATAATAAATATATCCCAGCTGGTATGTGTAATCTGCATAATATGATATAATTTTTTAAATTAAATATTAAGATATCTTTCCATTTGTTTTGTCCACATTTTTTATTATCACCATGCATATTATAAATATTAGAAATATTAGAAATATTAGAAATATCATCGTCCTTATTATTATTATTATTATTATTATTATTATTATTATTATTTCTGTTGTTATATTTTTGCAAAATTTTTATTGGACCGTGCAATTCTTTGTTATTATTTTTTGTATGTTTATCTATATGACCTGAATAATAACACCTTTGTAGTGTTATCATTTTTTTTTTTTCATACAATTTTTGATTGTTCTTATAATTCAAAATATTACTATCATCATAGATATTATATGGCTCATAAGAAATATTCGATACATTATCTTTTATTTTATATACCTTAGAAGTAATCTGATTTTTATTAAATGAATAATAATCTCCTTCCCGCTTCAACTCCTTCTCATAATAATTATTATTATTAAATATATTATAATCTGTATTATTTACATTATTTTGCTTCATCAATTTCATTCTTATGAACATAGAGTAATAGTAATACCCACGAATATGTTCTTCATTTATTATTCTTTTTTTATTTGAAATGTAAATGTCTGTTTGTTTTTTTTCATATTTTTTAAAATTTTTTAAAAAATGTTCCAAATATGTTTTTTGCATTAATGAGGAGTGAAAATAAGGATATAAGAAAAATTTATAAATATTAAACAAAATGAAAAAATATATATATAATATATATATATATATATATATATATATATATATATAATATATATAATATATATAATATATATATATAACTACATTTTTATATATCTACATTTATATAATATATATTTGATAGCCTTTTACATATATTTAAAAATATTTGTTACATTCATATATATGTTCATAAATTCTTATGGATACATATTTTATGTAATATAATATATATATATTGTCTTATATATATATATATATATATTTTAATATTTATATTTATTTATTGTGATCCCTTGATTATATTAAATACAAACACATAGTTGTATATCTCAAAAAATTAATATTGTCGAATCAATAAAAAAAAAAAAAAAAAAGAAACATCACATGAAGATATACAAATTATTCTGTAATATTATGTACACAAAAAAAAATAAAATAAATAAGTAATAAAAAATTAGAAGAATAAAACAATATAAATGAAAACAAACCAAACTGATCTTAGGTCATATAATATAAATAGATTATATTTTTAAAATATTAATTTTAATCTTTAACAAATTATCAAGTGTAAAAAAAAAAAAATAAGGTGAACACAGAATAATAAAAATAGTGATATATATAATATATATATATATAAGATATATATTAATATATATAAATAAATAAATAAATATATATATATATATATATATATATATATAATATAATATATGTAATATTTAATAAGAGGAGATATATAAAAAATAAGTGAGGAATTATAAATATAATTTTTTTTTTTTTTTATATATATAACTTTGAAAATAAAAATGAAAGAATGAAAAATTAATATATATAATATATGTATATATTTATATGCATATAATTATATAATAATTTTGTCTCTTAATTTTTATAATTTATTTTATATTTTTTTTTTATTGTAGTTATTTATATACTACTTGATATATGGCATATTTCATATATGTATATTTTTTTTTTTTTTTTTTTTTTTTTTTTTTTTAATAATGACATTGCATTGTGTTTTTGTTTGATTTATTTGTAAGAAAAATAAAGAGTTTAAATTGTTTTAATGTATATGTGAAATGTAACATATTTTTTTTGTTGAATAATTTGAATACCTTTTGTAAGAGCATATAAAATATGAATAAATAAATAAATATATATATATATATATATTATATATATGTAATATTTTGTATGAATTGATTTTTATATTTTTATGTGTTTATATTTTATATGTGACACATGAAGTAATATTATAAGAGAGAATCCAAATAATAATTTTGTTTTAATTTTCCCCTGTAACAACACATATAATACATATATATATATATATATATATATATATGTATATATGTATGTATGTATGTATGTGTTATCATTTATTTATTGACATATATTTATATATATTACATTTTATTTTTGTTTAAAATGAAGTTCGCTGAGAAGTTAAAACACATGAAAGTAAAATCCTGGGAACATAAATACATAGACTACAAATTTTTAAAAAAGATAATAAAAAGAAAATGTAATCCTGATATTATTAGTTTATATGAAAGAATTGATAAGAATAATCTAGATGTTAAAGAAGTGTGTTCATTAATTAATTCGGAATATAAATATCCACCAAACCATAAGGAGAAAAAGAAAAAATCAGATATAGAATGTGTAGATATAGATTATGATTATTTATTTTTTTATATTTTAGAAGAATATATTAATATGGTTAAAGAACATTATGTTAATGAATGTTCTTTTTTGACAGAAAAATTAAATGAAATAAAATATTTTTTAGAAAGTGATAAAATTAATCTTAAAGAAATAGAAATGTCAAAAACAAAATGTTTACATATATATAATTCGTTTGATATATTAAATAATTATTTAAATATAAATGTATTATCTGTCTATAAAATACTTAAGAAAAAAAACAAAAAAGAAAAACTTACAACATCTTTGGACCTTTATCAGAAGTATTGTAATAATTTACATCAAATAAGCAAAGAGGAACAGCTTAACGTAAAAATAAAAATATATATATAAATAGATAAAAAAAAATATATATGTATGGATGGATGGACATATACCTTTTTTTTAATATAATCCATTTTGTGTTCATATTTTATTTATTTATTTTATTTTTATTTTATAGGAAAAAATAAAATCAACTTATTTGTTAGTTCAAAAGAAAAGAGGTGATAATTGTGAGAAATTAGATTTCTTAAATTTTAAAATATATATTAAAAGTAAAATAGAAAAAATAGGACAGTATAAAGGAACCCTTTATATCTTATGTGGAATATTGATAACTCTTATTATAAATACAATAATTTTGTTATATATAAATATAAATAATATAAACATGAATGTTATTTTGTCTGTCCTACCTGTATACAGACTATTATATGTTTTGAATTTTTTTTTCCTCTTCATATTTGGATCCTTTCTGTTCATGCAGTTTTATGGTGTTAATTTTACGTACGTTTAAACAGGAATCAAAAATATAAATAAATAAATAAATAAATATATATATATATATATATATATATATATATATATATATATGTATTAATTGATTGATTGAATTTGACTTAATATGTATATTTTTTTTATATTTTATTTTTTATAGATACATTTTAGATTTAAATAAAATAATTATTGACGAATATTACTACTTGATAAATTACGTAATTTTGATTATATTTCTGACCACTTTATCATTATTAATATTTTTGCTGGATGTTTTATTTCAGATACATATTTTTTCAAACATTGTTTTTCATGTTTTTGTGCTTTTTATATTATTATTTTGTACAACCATTTTTCCTTTTAATTTTTATAAATATAAGGAGAACAATTTTGTTTTCTCATCCTTATTGAGAGTATTACTAAGCGGGTAACATTTTACACATAAAGATGAAAAATATAAATGTATATACATATATATATATATATATATATATGTATATAATGTGTGCACGTGTGTATATATCATATGATTATTTCATTTTATTTTATTTTATTTTTTTGTAGTTTATTTTTAGTAAATAATGTGAACCTTCTTGATAACATTATTGGAGATATTTTAACCAGTTTGTCTAAAACATTTTCAGATGTTCAATACTTATTATGTTTCTTATTGTAAGTTAATAAGCAAATATTATATATAAAATAAATATATATCTATGAAAATATGATATAGAGCTGATTGTCAAAAAAAAAATATATTTATTTCACCAAATTTGTTTTTTTTTGTAGAAAAGGAATGAAAACAAAGGAACCAGCAAAATGTCCAAGTAAAAAAAAAAAAAAAAATATATATATATATATATAATATCTTCATACTGATATATATTTTATTATTTTATTCTTATTGTAGTACTGGAGACTTATATTAATCCTATATTTTTAGCCTTACCCTTTTATTTGAGATTATGTCAGTGTCTTATCAGGTACATAAACATATAAATAATTTTTCCCTTTAAAAAAAAAAAAAAAAAAAAAAAATACAATTTATATCATCCTATTCAATGTTCATAATTAATTTTTTAGATTTAATAATGAAAGGGAAAAGGTGCATATTTATAATATGTTGAAATATTTGTCTGGAATATTTATAGTTATATGTACATCCTTCAACTGGTAAAAAAATAAAATAAATAAAATGATGTACTTATAAATATATGGCAATGAACCAGTAGTACCAAAATATAATGTGGCCATAACATATATATATAAATATATATATATATATTTTTATTTATTTATTTTTATGATGCAGGTCATATTTCGGTTTTGATATATATACAAGTAAATTAATCTTAGTTTGTTCCTATGTTATTGGATCAACGTATATGTATATATGGGACTTATATTGTGATTGGGGATTATTAAAAGAATATAATCATTTGTTAAGGTATTATAAAAAGTGGAGTGTTAATGTTTTTTAATAATATTCTCTTATATATATTACAAAATAAATATTTATTAATTTGTTTTCTATTTTTTTTTTTTTTTTTTTTTTTAATTGTAGGAAGAATAATAATATAATGTACCCACCTCATTATTATTACTTCGCAGGACTTTTAAATTTAGTACGATAAAAAAAAAAAATAGATATATATATATATATATATATATATATATGTGTATGAAATGTGCATATTGTGTTATTAATATATATGAATTTTTTTTTGTCTTTTTTTTTTTCAGATCTTCAGATTGACATGGGCTATTACGATTATGCCAATTAATATCTTTGAAAATAAGGTAATGAATAAAAAAAAGTAACATCTTATATACATATGTGTAATATTACATATATATATATATATATTTATATATTATTATTTCTTTGTAGGAAATTAATTCCTTTTTAATAACTTTTTTCTTGATGTTCATTGAAGTCCTAAGACGATCAATAGTAAGATGTTTATTAAACTTTTTTAAAATAAATATATATATATAAAAAAAAAAAAAAAAAAAAAAAAAAACATACTTTAAAAAAGTTACATATATATATATATATATATATTGTTTTTCTTTGTTTTATTTTTTTATAGTGGATGTGCTTTAGACTTGAAAATGAACATGTTACCAATGCGTCCAGATACAGGGCCATATTATGGGTACATAAAATTAAAAATAAATAATTATAATATATAATATATAAAATATGGTTTCCTATTATTTATTTTTTTTTTTTTTTTTTTTTTTTTTGTAGGTACCAAGATTGACAAAGAAGAAAAAGTTTTAACAAAAATTGTTAAATTAATGTTTTTATTAAAAAAATTTTATTTTTTATTTTATTTTTATTTTTTATTTTTTATTTATTTTTTTTTTGTGTGTGTGTGCATAATGTTTATAATATATAATTTTTGAATAAATGTCAATATATTGATAATCTTATAACATTTTTTAAAAAATAAAAACTTAACAAATAAAATATATATACATATATACATAATTATATATGTAGTGTAGATATATATATATTTTTTTTTTTTTTTTGTGCGCTTTGAAAATATTTATGACCATGTATTATTACGTATAGTATCAATAAAAACGTTTACGTTTTTGATTTTTGTGGTTGGAAGTATGCCATGACCTAGATTGGCTATATATTTATTTTTAAAAGTTATATTATTTAACATATTTATAGTATGTTGGTGAACCAAGTTATGATCTGTTAATAATAGTATATATGGATCTAGTGCTCCTTGTAAAATAATATTGTTTTGAAATAAATTAAAATAAAATTGGTCTGTATTATCTATTAATTGTTTATGTGTAATAGATAATACATCTATAGGTAGATTTTTAATATTATTATGAAAATTATTTTTTATAAATAATATAATATATATATTTGGTCTATATTTTTTTATTATTTCTATAACTTTTTTAAGATATTTAATACTATATTGGTTAAAAATATGTTTATCTACTAATTCAGCATTACTATCAAATATTTGAATAATATTTGCTCCACTATCAATTTGATTTATTAAATGATTAATACATATGTCACTTAATTTATTTATAATTTTATGCGTATCGTTTGGATTTTCATATATAAATTTAAAACTATCTTCATATGTTTTTTTATTATTCCTTGTTAAATACATAAATAATGTAAATGGTGAACCACAAAAACCTAGAATAGGTACCTCATTGTTTATTTTTTTTTTTGTTAAATTTATGGAATCATATACATAATATAAATTATCTATAATTTCTTTTACATTCAAATTGAGTTTATTAAAATCATTCATATCATAAATTTCCATATTAAAAACAGGACCCACATTCTCTACAAATTTTATATCTATACCCATTGCAACAAAAATTATTAAGATATCTGAAAATATTACTATCATATCTGTCTTGAATCTATTATATGGCATAATAGATACATATGATGATAAATCTGGACTCTTACATATTTCAAAAAAATCATACTTCTTACGTATTTCAATATATTCTGGTAGATATCTCCCAGCTTGTCTCATAAACCACAAAGGGATCTTCTTAAATTTCTTTTTGCCGTCTTTGTTTTCTATAACATTTAGGATTAAATCATTTTGAGGTCTTCCGAATTCTTTCACCATAAAATAAAAAAAATAAAATAAAATAAAAAAAATAAAATAAAATAAAAAAAAATAAAATAAAATATTACATGAATAAGATGCAAATTAAAAAATTTATATTTTTATATGTTTACATATATATATATATTTATTTATTTATTTATTACTTTCGTATTTCAAATTTTCGGGCCTAGAATATATTTCATCATTCTCATTCATATTCACAAGTGTTTCTGTTTTTAAGATATTGAATAGACCTCTTTTTAAATTTATAAAACATAAAATGTTAAGTGTGAATATATAGAATAAAAGGGCTGTTACCAAAATTTTAAGCATTCTATAAAAATTAAAATATAAAGATATACATATTACATTTCACACAGAATATGAATACTTAAAAGGTAGGTAAACTGTAATATATTTAAATGAGTATATGGTATGCTTGAAATTTTTTTTTTTTTTTTTTTTTGGTTGTTGTTGCACTTGAAATTAATGGCTCAAATATTTCTTTAATAATTTATTTGTTTATTTATTTGTTTATTTATTTATTTTTTTGAGGGGAGGTGGAATTGATTAAATATATAACATAAAAAATACTATGACACGAAAATATGAAATATGAAATATAAAATATGAAATATAAAATATGAAATATGAAATATGTAATATGAAATATGAAATATGAAATATAAAATATAAAATAGAATATGTCCTTTTTATTTTTTGCATAACTAAAAGAACATAAAATAAAAAAATTAAATGTAGAATATGTTATTATATATAAAAAGCATATTGTTTAAATAACGAAAAAAATAAAAAATAAATAAATAAAATAATAATAATACACGTACTATTGTGTATATATATATATATTATTTATTTTATACATTTTTGGCTTAAACAAATATTGCATGTGTGTTTACATAGTAATAAATATATAATATATATATATATATATATATGTAATTCCTTGAAGATATAAATATATTTTAATATATAAAATACACATATCATATATCTTTCATTTTATTTTTATGTACCTCCAATTTTGTTAATTGAAACAATATAATAAAATATATATGTGCATAAAAAGGAAAATAAAATTTCATAATTTTCTTAAAAGTTAAAAGAAAATAAGGAAAAAAAAAAAAAAAATAGGATCTAAAAAGGGATATATACATAAATACATATATATTATAATATATATATGTATATATATATTTTTATGTTTTATATAATTCAGATGTATAAAACATTCTTTTTCCATTCTGTCGAATTTTCATAAAAAGAGTCAGTGTTTATAATTTATAGAAATGATAAAAAGAAATAGATATAAAACTTGTTACAAAACATTTTTTTTTTTTTTTTTTTTTCAAGTGTAATAATTGAAAGATAGTGTATGTTTAAATGAAAAATAAAAAATAAAATAAAAATATATGCATACATATATATATTTATATATATATATATTATCTTTTATATTGTATTTCCCTTGTGTGTGTGCTTTAATTTTTTTGTTGAACGTTTTAATTTTGTAGGTTAATATAGAGTTCTTCAAAAAAAATAAAAAAAAAATAAAACTGAATAGGTGATAAGTCCCCATAAAATAAAATGAATATAGATATAGAGGATGAGATTAGTAATGGTATCTATCATAACAAAGAAAAACACAAAAACAAACACAAACATATATATATATATATATATATGATATATATGATATAATATTTTCCATTTTTTTTTTTTTTTTTTTTTTTGTGTTTTATAAAAAATAGGTTTATCGTCTTTTTTATTTCAGGTAATTATGTTGAAATTAATAACACCGAAGTTGTAATTTTTAGATATTTCACAATGGTCTTATATGTTTTATTATTTTTTTGTATCTTATCGTTTATCCTGATGTGTGTATACTACTTTCGAACCCCTTGTGAAGCATGTGATGTTTTTAATAGGATCCTTGTTATAGCCATTTTAATAAAAAGCATAGCTCATTTAAAGATTACTATAATAAGGATAAAGCTTCGACATGAAATTGAAAATGATGAAAGATTAAAAAATATTATGATTTCTTTAATAAAGTTATTTAATTTTTTAACTTTTTTTTTATCATTATTATCATTATATTTACTTCACTTTTATAAAAATATATGTACTACTAATACAATATCTTTAAAAATAATCAGAATATATTATTATTTTACAATCACTCTATATTTTATACCTCTATTATTTTATATATCATTAGGGTTATTTTTATCTATTATTATTTGTATTATGATAAATTTCTCAGTAGATGAAACTGATAGAATTCCTACACCTGAATATATTATAAAGAAATTAAAAATTATGAGATATGAAGATATAAATTATATACATAAAAAACGAAATAAAAATGGTAGCACAGGTGTCAAAACTTTTATTAAGAAACCATCCTTTGAATTAATCATAGACAAAGTAAAAAGTGTTATAATAGATAAGGATAATACACAAAAAAATAAACAAAAGAAAATTATAAAAAGTAAAGAGGACAAAAAAAAAAAAAAAAAAGAACAAAAATATTTAAAAGAAAAAGAATTAAATGCTATTATTAATTCAAATATAGGAGATGAAAATATACAAGATATGTTAAAGCCATTAAATTCTTTACCTTCTGAAGATAATAAAAAAAAAAATAACCTTGAAAAAGAAATAGATCATGCTGCATATGAAAACATTAAAATTTATGATGACCAAAATAATGATAACAATGATGATATTATTATTAGTAGTGATAAAGATATGTCAAATGAAAGTCAAGATGATACAAATAATTATAGTGACCATGATAATCAAATATATAATCAAAATGATGATGTCTGCTCTATATGTATGATGAATTATATTAATAAGGATGATGTTATGATCATGCCATGTGATAAAAGACACTTTTTTCATGTCAACTGTTTAACTAAATGGTTGTATAAAAGTCAGGTATGTCCTATATGTAGAACTAATATTGTCAATTGTATTAATTCAAAAAATGAAATAGTATAAAAAGTATATTGCACATATATAAATATATACATATATATATATATATATATATATATATATATATATAAAGTAACCATTCATATAAATACTAAGCATGTATAAACTGTGCTACAAATATAATCCTCATTTATTATCATGCACATACGAAACGTTATATCATCCAAATAATATACATATATATATATATTATGTTCTTAATAATAATGTTAAAAAAAAATAAAAAAAAAGACGGCTAATATTTCTTATCTAAATTATATTTTAAACCATCCTATTGATTGTACATATATCAATATATATATATATATATATATATATATATATATATATATATTTTTTTTTTT
>NC_031486.1:215680-216735 GCF_001602025.1 Plasmodium gaboni | reverse complement strand
GGGACATTCTGATAATATATATATATATATTATAGAATTATATTTATTGTATTTTTTTTTTTAAATCATAAGTTGTTTGAACAAACATCTCTGTGATTAATCCAGTCTTTCATCTATATAAACGATTTTGTATAAATATAAAAAAATGACATATATATTATATATATGTAATATATTATTGTATGTCTTCATATATATAATTTGATGGTTCTTACCTGACATTCCTTTGAGCAGTAATAGGTTTTTTTACACTGTGAGCATTGTAATTCAGCCTGAAAAGGAATAATAAAAAAAAAAATAATTAATATTTCTTTTTTTTTTTTTTTTTTTTTTTTTTTGAATTACCAATCCTTTACAATTATTACACAGGTAACATTCTACATCATTTTGTTTTTTTTCTGTCTCATTTATTTTTTCTTTTTCTTGATTAATAATTTTTTGATGTTCTTCCTTTTCACTAGATTTATTTTTATTTCCTAAAATATAATATAAATAAATAAAAAAATATATATATATATATGTGTGTCTTTCTTTTTTTTTTTGTCTATACGTTTATTTTCTTGATCGAATTCGTATATGGATAGATAAACCTCCGAAATGTTTTTTAAAAGTTCTTTTTTAATTCTTATATTATTGAATAATGACATGATATCTTTTTTGTTTTTCAATACGTCATTTTTTATTTCATCAAAGATTTCTGGGACCTTCCAAAAAGGAAATGAAAGAAATGGATTCATTGTGGCATTATAAAAATATATATATATATATATATATATATATATAAATATATATATATAATATACCACGTCGATCATAAGGTAGGAATTTTTTTTATCAGGAAAAATGCTTGTGGATATATATAAATGCTTAAAAGAATAAATAAATATATATATATTGAACCAACTGTTTAGATTGTTCAATATGAAGTATGTTTTATTTATTTATTTATATATTTATTTATATATTTATTTATATATTTATTTATATATTTATTTTTTAGTACTTCTATAAATGTATGAAGAGATTTAATGGGGGGAAGTTGCTCATACATATGT